>NC_045981.1:19123185-19423185 GCF_010909765.2 Amblyraja radiata | reverse complement strand
CCTCACCTGGCTCCATTTGTCCGTCATTCATCACCTCCCCCCTTGGTCCACCTGTCACCTCTTGACCTCTGCTTCTTCCCTCCTCTTTATACCAGCTCTCTATTTTCAATCTCAACCCAAAATGTTAACCACCCCTTTCCTCCCCACAGATGCTGCTTAATTCGCTGAGTTTCTCTAGCAGTTTGCTTGTAACCCTTAATTTATACGTTCTTTTTATGTTATTAAGAACATTTTTCTCTTTGTTTATTTTATCAACTCCTATTGTAAATTTAACCACCTCAGTTAAATCTTCCTTGCACTGCGAATAACTTTGTTATAGAGTCACAGAGTCATTGAGCTAAACAGCGTAGAATCAGGCTCTTTAGCCCAACTTATCCATGCTGACCAAGTTAGCATTCTGGGCTCACCCCATTTGCTTACATTTGGCCCTTATTCTCCTAAACCCTTCCGATCCAAATATATGTCCAAATATCTTTGGAAAGTCATAATTGCATTCACTTTTGTATTTAGGTCAGGCAGCTCATTCCAGCTACAGACCTCTCTCTAAGTGAAAACATTGCCCCTAAAATCCTGCTTAAATCTCTCCCCTCTCATCTTAGGGCTATACCCTTTAGTTTTAGTCCTGGGAAAAAGGCTGTGAAATGTTCACTATATCCACGCCCCTCATGCTTTTGTTTACTTCAATACGGTCACTCCTCAGCCCTCTACACTGCAAAGAAAGAAGTCCCAGCCTATCCATTCTCTTCCTAGTCACTCGAGCCCCACAAGTCCTGGTAAAATCCTGATGAATCTCTTCTGCATCCTTTTCAATTTAAAGATGTCCTTCCAAGCTTCACCAGTGTCTCATTGCATTTGAAATTTCTCTGCAATGTGCTGCTTAGAATTTAAGGGAATCAATGGGTATGGGGTAAGTGCAGGAAGGTGACACTGAAATTTAAAAAAACATCTGCGGCAATATTATTGAATGACAGAACAGGCATGTTCACCCCTCGCTCACGTCATCCTTCACCCTCCCTCGGTCTACCTATCACCTGTCTCACCCCTTCCCCTCTCCCCTTCCCTCAGCCACCTCCAATTTTTTTGTTTGTGTCGTGTAATTTTTGACCGAATGCTAACTGAGGAATACCATGCTTATTATAAATGTGCAGCACAACCCTTAATTTTAACTGTGATCCTCCCAACCCCATTAATAAAACCAGCTAGACTGTGTAATTTTAAACTACTTCAAGTTGCTCAGCCACCTTCTAAGAATTGCTGCAGGCTTCACTGTCCATGCAACATTCTAAACTTGAGCAATTTAGCTTATTTAGTGAATAAAGATTTGAAAATGAAAATATTGCTGGGCTTCAGGGCAAGGCAAAAATCGAATAACGCTCTCATAAATTATGAGTCCATTTAATTAAAATGACTTTTCCTTCAAGTTGCAAGTGCTACTTTGGGCTACTTTTCCAGCTTGGAACTTTTTTTATTGTCATTAGTTGAATGTAGCCCTGCATTTGTTGCTGTGGTAATGAGCAGATTCTGAATAGAGTGAATGTTTATAGCATTTCTCCCAGGTGAGGAATGGGGAGCAACCGAGCAGAGGATCAGCTGTTGCCATGCAAACCGAATGCAACGACAGGGGAAGAATGCATTTAATCGCAGCCTGACATTTACTCCAATGTCTGCAATTTCTCTAATGTCGCAGGACTATACAAGAGGAGTCCATGGATCATTGACATTCAATAAATTAGCCTTACTAGGCGGTTATAAACCTCTCATCAAATGAATAGGAAAGAACAGCAGATGCTGGTATAAAACTGAAGATAGATACAAAAAGCTGGAGTAACTCAATGGGATAGGCAGCATCGCTGGAGAAAATAGGTTATATACTGGGTCAGACCCTTCTTCAGAAGCGATGCTACCTGACCCACTGAGAATCCAGCTTTTTGTGTCTATTCTCATTAAATGTAGTTTAGTTTACTTTAGAGTTACAGCGCAGAAACAGGCCCTTCGGCCCACCTAGTGCACACTGGCCAGCAGAGTGATGTGGGATGGATAAAGAACATTAAAATACATTCAAGGCTGAGGTGGGTGAGCTTTTGGACTCTGTCATCTTTGCTTTGTTTCTCTTCCAGATGACATCAGTGGTTGTCCTAAGCACGGTGAAATTCATCCAGGAAATGGCCATTGCTATTGGATAAGTCAAGGGAAGGAGTCATGGCATAATGCTCGCCATACTTGCCAGGGCACACCTGGTGCTGACCTGGCCGTTGTCAACAATGAGGATCTACAGCATTTCATCCAGCGCCACTTTTCAATGTGAGTATTGCAGTCTTAACTTTCTGTTAATGCTATAACTTCCTTCCATCCCCAATTCTCATAACCATGTGCTGTATGCTCTCTTTGCTGAGGACTAGGTATCTTCTCGGCTCCAGGTTGCTCATTTGGAGCTTCTAATAGATAAAGACACATTTTATATCTGTTCAAAACGACAATTATTGACTCGCCCTGTTGTCTGAACAAAGTGGTGCCATTTTCGGGAGTTGCTGCAGTTCTGTTGGGAATAGCAGGATGTTGAATGAGCACCATTGAAGGAAATGAGACACATATCTGCTCCAATCTGATATGTGGCATGCATCGAAATTTCAGGAGTGATATTCCAATTACATTTTCTATTCTTTGGAATGGAGGACATATGAAAAAATATGATGAACTGAGGTACCTTGATGATATGCAGCCTTTTAACCTTTTGGTTGTACACATTGCAATTACTTTAGACTTTACTTTAGATATACAGCATGGCCCACCGAGTCAGTGCCGACCAGTGATCACTCCGTACTCTAGCGTTATCCAATACAATTTATTTGTTATCATTTACAATACAAGGGTACATACGAGGGTTAATTTACACTTTACAGAAGCCCATTAACCTACAAACCTGTACGTCTTTGGAATGTGGGAGGAAACCAGAGCACCCAAACAAAACCCATGCGGTCACAGGGAGAACATACAAAATCCGTACAGACAGCACCCGTAGTCAGGATCGAACCCGGGTCTCTGGTGCTGTCAGATGCAACTTACCAACAGCTGAAGTTATGCAGGAGTTACCATGAAATGGCCGACTGCACGTGTGATGCTGCGGTGTTAATAACTGTTCCCAGCCTGAGCTAGCATTAGAACTTGCACAAACAAAAATGTATTTACTTGAAATTCTCATTTTTACATTGTGAAGTTTTATCCTCCATGTGACATTGTGAATGTAAGCCAGGGATTGCATTAACCTGAATTGGACATCACCATTTTGTCACTAATAGATTGAGAGACTTTCAATCAATTAGTGATTGAATAGGGATCCAGTCTCTCTGGAGTCAGGCAACATGAAAAACAGGCTCTTTAGCCAATCTGTGCTAATCCCATTTGCCTGTGTTTGACAGATACCCCTCTCAAACTTCCCCATCCATGTCCTTTTAAACATTGTAATTGTACTTTTCTCTACCACTTCCTCCAGCAACCTGTCTCATCTAAACACCACCCTCAGTGTAAACAATTTGCCCATCTGATTCTCTTTAAATCCTTCCCCTTTCACCAGTCATGAAGCAATGCCTATTGGCTTTGCACCCCTCCACTGGGGAAAGGACTGTGACCATCTACCCTATTTATGCCCCCCATCGTTTTATAAATGTTTATAAAGTCACCACTCTGCCTCGTTTACTCCAGGAGAAACAGCCTATCTGATCCCCCTTAATAACTCAAGACGTCCAATCCAAGTAACATTCATGTGAATCGTTTCTGCGCCTTCTGCAGTTGAACATTGTTGCTGCATCAATATTCTCAGTGGAACTTTGCAGCTTGGTCGTAGGAAGGAAGTAGCCATCAGGGCTAAAGCTATTTCAGGTACATTTATTCTCTCTTTCCCTGCAGATTTTTCGCATTGTATCTGTTTGCATAGATATGATTCATTGTGGATTTCCACATGAAATAGAGGATGGCTCGGATGACAGCTGTGGCATGAGCCCAGTGTGGGCCACATCTGCTCCTGCTTTCCAAGCGTAGAGAGGATGCGGTAGTCTCTGCTGAATGTGTAACACAGGACTGTCCTCTCTGTGCTATCCCCAGGGATATGCTGAGACAAATATCAAAGTCTGCCAGAGATGTATCACCTTGATGTAGGGTGCTGTAGGGCCTGTCTGACAGTTACTGTTCTTCTGGAATTGTAACTGTCCCTACAGGTCAGTCTCTTGCTCCAGGTCATGTACTGAGGAACGCCCTGAAGCTCATGCAACACCCACTAGTCCTTGCTACACATAAACCCAACCAAAAACTTTGTTATTTAACATGCTTTCTTCTTTTATAAAGTCAGATATTATGATCTGTAACCATTAAGTGCATCCCAGTCTCTGGAAACAGTTGAAAATGAACCAAAGCAGAGCTTAAAATACTCAACTTCTCAAATTCCATCGCCATTTCATTTTTGCGATCTCCTTCAGCTTTACAACACCTCAGGTGGGGTCGGTAATGGCTGCCCCGCCAACAGTTTGTCTGTCCTTTCTTCTGTTTTGTTATTTTAAGTACGTGTTAAAGAGTGTGTTTTAGTGTTCTCTGGTTTGTTTTATATGGGGGGGTGGGGGGTCGGGAGAAACTTTTTTCAATCTCTTACCTTGCCGGAGATGCTATTTTGCATCATATCTCCGGTCGTTCTGCGGCCTAACATCATGGAGCTGACGGCCTTGCTCGAGACTGACTTTGAGCCCCACCGCGGGGCCGTGGACTTACCATCGTAGCCTGCAATCCCTTGCCTGTGGTCGACACTCCAACCGCGGCCTGCGGATTTCAACATCGAAGAGCTCGCAGTCTCGGGTAGAGATGATGTAGGGAAGCTCCAAACCGCAGGAGGTTCGACCAGCCCCGACACGGGAGTCCGATCGCCTGGCGCGGGGAGCTGAGATTCCCCCCCCCCGATGCGGGAATTTGATCGTCCCGATGCGGAGGGCTCGACCGCTGGTTGCGGGAGCCAAACTCGCCCCGACAACGGAAGGTTCGAGTGCCCCGACCGCGGGAGAACAAAGAAGAGAAGACGATTGAACTTTTTTGCCTTCCATCACAGTGAGGAATGTAGTTGTTGTGTTGGATGTTCATGTTAAAACATTATTTGGGTGTCTTGTTGCTCTTTATTGGTATAACTGTACCGCAATCTGAATTTGACTGTACCTTAATTGGTACAGGTGACAATAAACAAACCTTGAAACCATATGGTCCACAATCCCATAGTTGTGGCATCTTGTTATCACTCATCACTGGTGGCCCAGCTTTCTTTTGCCAAGTCTAGAATGCCTTTCAACCTCATGACCTCCCTCCCCATTTCAAGAATGCCCCTGAAAATATCGCTCTTTGATTTGTGGCTCAGCTTATACTTCTGCACCTTATTGCTCCTGTGAAATGTCTTGGTGTATTTTGTGACTTTGAAGGCATTTGTTGTTCTGGAAATCATAGCATCACTGTGGTTGTGCCACTCACCACTGTTACTGCTGTGCTGTTCAGTACACCTCACACTTACTTTGATTTCTTTACCACAAAGGGTTAGCACGGCCTGGATAGGGCTGATCCGGAGCAGAGTTCCTGGGAGGCACCACTGGGTGGACGGCAGTCAGATAGATTCATACCAGAACTGGGCATCCTCCAAGGCACTGAGTGGGGACTGCGTTCGGCTGGAATTGAACAATAAAAGCCTTTGGAAGGGATCACCCTGCAACAGTGAGAATCACTTCATTTGTGAAAAAACCCCAAGCTGTGAGTATTCAGATCAGACTTTGGCAAGGTCCCACATGGTAGGCTAGTCAGGAAGGTTAGATCATATATCATCGTAGGTGACATTGCCAAATGGGTTCAAAATTGGCTTGGAGGCAGGAGTCAATGTTGTGGAGGGTTGTTTATCTGAATGATAGGTTGTTCTTCCGATATGAGGCCTGTGACCAGAGGTCTAGTCAAGTCAAGTCTATTCGTCACATACACATACGAGATGTGCAGTGAAATGAAAAGTGGCAATGCTCGCGTATTGTGCAAAAGAAAAAAAAAAACTACAAACAGAATGGAACAGAATAGTAAGATTAAACGAGAACTTACCAGTTTGAAGTTTGATCGTTATTTTATGAGGAGTACGTTGAGGGATTACGTGAAGAACCCCGCCAGGACGCATGCGTGTCATTCTTCAAAGTGTGAAATCACAGATAATTGTAATGACTGAACATAGTAAGATTAGAGAAGAAAATACCAGTTGAGTATATGATCAAGGGTGGGAGCGGAGGGCACGTATTCCCTCAACGTACTCCTCATAAAATAACGATCAAACTTCGAACTGGTAAGTTCTCGTTTAATCTTACTATTTTACTTCGGAGTCACGTGAGTGACTACGTGAAGATTTCAAAGCTCTGTGATTTCATGCCGTGGAAACGAGTCCATGCATCACATCTGCCTTAATGACTGTGGGAGGAATTGTGTCAACATAATTTAGACATGAATCCGACATTGAAATCCATGATAAATTTATTAACACCAAATTATAGCCCCTATTTATGGAGTAAAATTATATTACAGAACTTAAAATTGTTTCTGCAAACGTTCCAGGTTTAATTACTGGTTTATGATAAAATAGTTGGAATGTTTTTTCCCTTGACCATCCTGCTGTCTTGAGGATTTGGTCCATTGGTACATCCAACTGCATAGCTGCCGATGTAGCTGCAGCCCTGGTGGAATGAGATTTAAAAATATTAGTATCCACCCCAGCCTGTATTAGAACCTGTTTCAGCCATCTTGAGATGGTCTGGACCGTCACTTTTTTGTGTGGTTGCTTGTGGCTGATTAAAAGTGCCTTCTCATTGCCTCTGATGATTTTCGTGTTCTCCATATATAACAACAAATGTCTTACTATACAGAGACGATCATCTGTCGGGTAAGACCTAAATTCTATATTGAGGCCTGCTGATCCCTGTCTGTTCTGCTTGACTAATTCATAAATATGAAACGTTATATTTCCAGGTGAAGAAGTCATGTTGTCCAGTCTTAATTTATGTAACGACTGTACCCTTTGTGCCGTGACCAAAGCCATTAGCATGACTGTCTTCAGTGTCAGTCTTTATAGGGACAGAGCTGTTGCTGGAGACCAATTCCTTAGCATAGTCAGGACAATACTCACATCCCATATTTGAGAGTACCTGGTTCTTGGGGGATTGATATTAAAAATTCCCCTCATAAGTTTTGTTACCAGGGGGTGAGTCCCAACAGAATGACGCTCTGTTCCTTGCCATAGATATGTTGACAGGGCACTTCTGGCGCAGTTGATGGCACTATAACTGAGCCCCTCATCATAATGGAGGCCTGCCAGGAATTCCAGAACAGACGGGATGTTCATTGATCTGTAGGTGATGCTGTTTCTGTGACAATACATCTCCCATTTCCTGATATATACCAGATACTGTTTTTTGGTGGACTGTCTGTGGGCCGCCGAAATAATGTTCACTGTTCAGTTCGTCAGTCCCAGCTGTAGTAGAGGTATTTTTAGACTCTACAAATTAATAAATTCATATAGTTATGACATGGGTGGCTATCCCTTGTTACGGGATGAACCAATAAATCTGGTCTATTCGGGATGATGATACATGGTTCTAATACCATGTCGAGTATCACAGGGAACCATAGTTGAGTAGGCCAATCGGGTACTACCAAAATACCAGACGCAGAGTCTTGCTGTATTTTCCTTAATACCCGACTGATGAGGCAGAAAAGGAGGGAATGCATACATAAACAATTTCCCCCAATGCAGCGAAAATGCATCTGTCGCCGCTGCCCCAGGGTCTGGTTCCCACGAAACATAGTTTGATAACTGGTGATTAAGTCTGGATGCGAATAGATCGATATCTGGTGTTCCATACCGTGCTGTAATATCAGCAAATACTTTTTTATTCAACATCCATTCGGTGTTTTCATTAAATTTGCGTGACCTGGTGTCTGCCACTAAATTTAGTTTACCTGGTAGGTAAGTAGCTGATATCCAAATATTTCTCTGGATACACCATTGCCAAATTGTATTAGCCAGATTGTCACATGATGTCGATTTGTTTCCACCCATGTGGTTGATATATGCTACCACGGTGGTATTGTCAATCTGTAGTCTAACATGCTGGTGATATAACCCAGAACAATATGACTTTAGGCCATGGAATGCACCCAACATTTCCAGGTAGTTTATGCCCAGTGTTTGTAATAATGATGCCTCCTGTGCATTCCATCTACCTCCACAGCTGGAGATGGAATTGGTAGCACCCCAACCAAGTGCACTGGCATCAGTTTGTAGCACCATAGAAGGGTTGCTGATAATGATTGGATTGGAACAAAGCCGAATGTTATCTTTCCACCATTTGAGTTCCATTATAGCTTCGATTGGTAGCTTCATTGGTCTGTCAAAATGACCAGCATTAATTTTGAGTGCTCGTATTTTTGCCCTCTGTAAATTTTGGTAATGTAAAGGTCCGAATTGTGTGGCTGGAAAAGCAGCCACCATTTTGCCAATTACTTTTGCTACCAATCTGATGGACGATTTACTGATGTCAATGAGGTTATTGCAAGCCTCTAATTAAGTCTATAGCCTTTCCCTTTGGCAAAGTTACCGACATGTGAACTGAGTCAATGGTGAACCCCAAATAGTCCATTGTAGTGGAAGGCGTTAATTTAGATTTAACTGGATGGATAATAAACCCCAGTTTTTTAAATAATTGTTTTGTGGCTGTTACAGTTTGTTTGGCCAATTCCAAAGTTTCGCCCACAATAAGTATGTCATCTAGATATGCCATGACCATGTGTTTTCGTTTCCGCAGAAACGCTAGGGCTGGTTTCAAAATTTTTGTGAACAGCCTGGGGGCTGATGTTAACTCATTTGGCAGCGCTCTATACTGCCAGAACTGTCCCATCCAGTTGAATTTTAAGTAACATCTGTGGTCACCTCGTATAGGCACTGAATAGTAAGCATCTTTTAAATCGATGCTAGCCATGAAGTAACCTTTGGAAATCAATTGTTTTGCAGTAACAAAGGTTTCCATTTTGAAATGAATATATTGTACAAATGTATTCAAATTGGTCAAATCTATGATGATGCGACAACCACCATCTTTTTTGTTTTTGGTAAAGATATTGGACACAAATTCCAGCGATTCGTGTTGGGATTTCTCAATTATTACTTTTGCATAAAGCCGCTCCAGTTCAGCATGTGCTTCTGATTTTTCTTTACCTGAAAGTACGAACATTCGGTTCGGTACATGCTGAACTGGAGGGCTATATTTGTGTATAAATTCTATGGTATATCCCTGGATACTGCTTAAAATATAAGTGTCGGTAGTTAACATACTCCATGCATCCAGAAAGAAGTGTAATCTCCCCCCAACCTCCATACTCCCTGCAATTTGTAAGGAACCAGACCCACCTACCTCCATGGTTACCAGTGGCAGGTTTACTTCTTTTTGTAAATCCTTCGTGGAGGTTGAGGCGCCGGTGTCTGGGTTTGTGGTTGGGTTGGTGTTGGAGGTTTGCGTATCTTCCAAAAAGGCCGGTCTGGGCCATGGCCTAAAAAAGACCGATGTTCAGTGTACCGGGCCTTTGAGCTTTCACCAGTTTGTCTTGTTCTACTGGTGGGTGTATAAGGGTGCTGTTTATGGCCGTAGTAGGTTCACGATGATGTCGCTTTTATGAGCCCCAGGGTTTTTACCTCCTCATCGAGCTCCTTGACTTGCTTGGATAGGTTACCTCCAAATAGTAAAATTGGTGGTTTTGTGTTTCCAGGTTTGCACAGACCTGCGAATTTCAGGTTTAGAGCAGGTCGGATGGCACTCTTCCTGATGCTGTTTATTTCATATTGTGTGTTGCAAAGCAGTGCCAGTGTATCCTGTTGGTCCTGCGACATGTCCTTTTCATCTACTGTGCGGGCGAAAGCTGTTATTCCCGCTGTTACGAGCTTTAGTACTTTTTGGAGTTTGACATCCATGCCTCTAACTCCTGCTCCGACATGTTTCCATATGCAATTATTTGCAATGGGAACATTCAGGGATATACAGTCCATCACAGCCTGTTCCTGTAGCTGCTTAAAGGACATATAATCTATACTGGCAGCTAGTTTTTGTTCCAGGTTTTGGCCAGTCTGGTCTGGCTGTATGAAGTTGGACACCATGTCCAGTAGATTTTCACGTTCCTGCACCCCTTGCACACTTGATTTCTGTTCTGCAAACCCCTCTTCAGGATCAGCCCAGAATTGACCCCCAGTACTCCCCTCTGATGAGGGAGATGCACTGTGCAGCCCTACAAGAGGTGCTGCTGTGGGTGTAACATAGTGCCCACAGTGACTGGACTCCATCTCCCAGAGCCTGTCACGTTGGAGCAACTGCTCCACAAGCCGCTCCATCCGGCTCCAGCGCTCACGGTCGCTGGCCGCTCGCGGCTGCTCGAAGTCGGACTCATCTGAGTCAACGACTTTGTTGGTTTTTTGTTTTGCCTTACCGCCCGGCCGCGGTGTAGATCTGGCCGGTGCGGGGGCGAAGTCGGGCACAACTGTTCCCATTACGGGTGATTCATGTGCCGCTGGCCGCTGCTGGCTGCCCGCAACTCCGCGGTCCTCCCCCGCCAGCTTTGTCGCAGCCCTCGTTGTTTTCTTGGACTTGTCCATTGACTCCCCACCTGTAAATCAGCATGGGAACAACAAAAAAGACCGCAGAGTATCCCTTACCTGCAGGTTCCGGCTTTTAAACTTGCCGCTGCGGGGGAACGTCGTTCCACCCCGCCTGACTGTTTCGCAATGCGTGTAGCGATATGACACGCATGCGTCCTGGCGGGGTTCTTCACATAGTCACTCACGTGACTCCGAAGTAAAATCACATATTCACATATTACATATTTGTGGGAGGGAAGAAAAAAGAAAAAAACAGCAATTTTAAAAAGACATCACACACAGTAGAGTGGTTCAGTAAAGTTAGTCCCTGGAGAGATAGGAGTTTACAGTCCTAATGGCCTCTGGGAAGAAACACCTTCTCATCCTCTCCGTTCTCACAGTATGGCAACTGAGGCGTTTGCCTGACCGTAGCAGCTGGAACAGTCCGTTGCTGGGGTGGAAGGGGTCTCCCATGATCTTGTTGGCTCTGGAGTTACACCTTCTGATGTATAGTTCCTGCAGGGGGGCGAGTGTAGTTCCCATAGTGTGTTCGGCCGAACGCACTACTCTCTGCAGAGCCTTCGTGTCCTGGGCAGAGCAGTTCCCAAATCAAATCGTGATATTTCCGGACAAGATGCTTTCCACAGCCGCTGAGTAGAAGCACTGGAGGTGTGTTGTGGAACACACTGGAGGGGTGTTGCAGGGGTCAGTGTTGGGTCCACTGTTGCTTAACCACATTAATGATTTAGCTGACAATTGCCCCGAGCCCTAGATTCCCCCATGGGGCAAATCATCCCTTCAGCGTCTACTTTGTGAATCTCTCACAGAATCATAGTCGTTTCACTAACTTTCATTCTCAATATTTTAAACTCCAGCCCTTTCATCCCTAGAATCAACCAAGTGAACCTTCCCTGAAGTCCCTCCTCATATGAGTACAGGTCCACCACTGAATTTCCAGGCACTGGTGGTTCAGCACCACCTTTAGTCCGGACCAAATTAAGAGAGCGCACTTGAAATTCCCCCTGGAAGTCCCCCACGAGAATGTGGCATCTAGGCTGGGCGAGGCAATCGATCTCGACCTCATCAGGAATACCACCTGCTAAAGGGCGATATATAAATCCATGTTGTTGCTATGTAATTACCTGTCGGCTATTGACTTTAATTCTCTCTTCTTTAAATGCAGTCTCTCTGCAGAATGTCAATTACTTTCTCACGGGAGTACCGACCTTTAGTGGAACCTACAGTGTGAAGAATGCCACGGTACTGACAGCCCCCACACTGCGTGGAACATCGATGGTTGAGGTAAAACAACAGGCAGTATCTACAGTGGGGGAGTGGGTTCCTGTACTCTGTGGTAGCAGCCACAAATGACAAGTGCAATGTGCCCAAAGTCTTGACCTAAATTCAAAGGAGAGACTATTGGGTAACCTTGTTCCCTGTTCCTGCTGCATGATTGCACATCCATCTTCTGCCCTGACTTTGTGATTCCTATGGAATTAAGCACTGCCCATTCAAAGGCCCTCAGGGCAGGTGGAGAATCGGTTACACTGTGAGAGGTTGCAGGCCCAGCATAACATAAACAATGTTCCATTATTCATCAGTCATGCAATATCCAATTAGTATTATGGAACGTGCATTATAGCTAAAATGCTATCCATAGCAGAGATTGTTCTGATTATAACGTGATTTCAACAGGAAATAGAGAAACACTTAAATGACATTTTGGAAATAGACAAGCAGGAAAAAAAGCTGACTTGGGAAAATAAACAGTCTACAGAAAAAAAATTTTTGCATGTAACTTCCCCACAGAAATCAGACATCATTGTTTTCACTTGTCTGAAGAAGGGTCTCAACCCGAAACATCACCTATTCCTTCGCTCCATAGATGCTGCCTCACCCGCTGAGTTTCTCCAGCATTTTTATCTACCTTCATTGTTTTTTAAGGTCTAATTTCCAACAGATCTGTATCCTGCTAAACCCTTTGGCAACACTGACATGGAGCTGCTGGACTATTTTGTGCTGATGAATATGGATTGCTGCAGTCACTTTCCCATTTGGTTTCTCAGATCATGCTGTTTCCCGGCCTGTGGTTCAGTCACTCAGGCTTGGTGAGCTCCATTGAGTTTGTGGTGGAACCTTTGAAAAAAGCCACGCGGGTACATTTCAAGATATTCAGGCCATACTGCGCCCCAAGCTCATTTCTCATCCCTCCAGGTAAGAAGCGCAAACTCTGAGAAGGTACGATTCGATATCAGCACACAATCTGGAATTAAACTTGGAAGGTATTAGCTTTTAACCATTCCAAGATGGTGCCCAAGCCATGCGACTGTTTGTGTGCTGGTCACACGAGTGGATCTGCAATCACGCATTACAATTGCTCCACTCTTTTCTGTACACTGCGGATGGCTCCATTGCAATCATGTATGGTCTTTCCACTGACTGGTTAGCACGCAACAAAAGCTTTTCTCTGTACCTCAGTACACATGACAATAAACTAACTCACCCTGATGGCCTTGTGACACATGAGACTGCATTTGCTGGAATCTTGAGGTATCCAGTTCCTTTCCCTTCTGCTGCCTCCCCCTTCTGCTCAACAACCAACCCTATCCCTCCGAGTCCCCTATTTCTCCCACTGTCCCCACCCAAGCCCCGTTCCATCTGCCCACTAACCCTCCCTCTGGATGTTGGCAGAAATGGATTTTATATGTGTTTGAACGTAGCAGTGGCGGCGATGAGCTGATGATAATGTAGCACTGAATAGCTGTGACTGGTAGTTTTAGTTCCGCTTAGTTTAGTGTCACGTGCACCAAAGTACAATAAAAAGCTTTTGTTGCAGTCAGCAGAAAGACAATACATGATTACAATCGAGCCTTCAACAGAGCACAGATACATGATGAAGGGAATAACGTTAAATGCAAGATAAAGTTCAGTAAAGTCTGATTAAAGATAGTTCGAGGGTCTTCAATGAGATAGATAGTAGTTCAGGACCGCTCTCTAGTTGATGATAGTTGCTGAAGTAAAGTTTAGTAACTACAGGCCAGATGACATCAGCTGGAGATGAGTATGTGAACAGATTTAGCACCTACTGAAACTTGTTCTGGTTCCCTGTGGGAATTGCCTGAGGTATAGACAGCATGGACTGAGGAAGTGGAGGTTAATGAACCTTAAGGGTCTGTCCCATTTGGGTGTCATCTGCGTGTCGTTTACGTGACATTATTTACGGATCGCGACGCACAACGTGCGCATGGCGTGCATTACGCGCACATGGCGCGTGGTGAGGTGCGGTGCCCCAGGATTTTGGGATTCACAAAATCTTCGCGCGCCACCTGCGTGACGTGCAAATGACGCCCAACTGGGACAGGCCCTTAAGCCCTTGCTTGTGGAGCCAGAAAACTCTGCTGGTGTCACAAATAGCAGTCGTGTTGCCCAAAAGGTAACATTAACAAATCCAAAATCTTAACCTGAAGCTTAATGCAATAGATTTCCCCAAATCCTTCAGACACCACAGACCATCAAAATAACTTCTTAAATCCATCCACCTAGTTTGGGAAACTGTCGACACGTGGAACAGGTACATCTATCGGAAAAGTTTAAAGACATATGGGCCAAACGGGGGCAAATGGTACTTGCTTAGATGGGGCACCTCCCGGTCGGTATGGATGAGTTGGGCCAAACAGCCTGTGCCCATGCTCCATGACTATGACTCAGCCAACAAACATCTGTCGGTCTTCGGCTTGAAACATGACCGCAGTCCCAATGTCCTTTTCAGAGATGTTGATCCGGTATTTTCCATACAGGTCCACCATTGATTTTGCGGCAACTGGTGGTCTGGCTCCCCCTTTAATCCAGACACCCCCCCCCCCCTCTCTGAAGTCCCCCAGAAAATGTGGCAGCTAGGCTGGGTGAGGCAGTCGATCTCTATCTCATTGGGACTTCCACACCGATCGTTGGGTCGAATTTGCCTCCTGCGTCCCTGGGTCTGGAACTCCGGCCCATCCAGAGACGGCATCACTGATTTCAGCCGGTGGTTGGTGAGTTGAACTTGCCCCCCTGCGGCCAGGGATCTGGAACTCCGGCCCGGAGCTGTTATCTCAGACCCCAAAGGCCGTGACCTCTTTTGGTCCACCAAAATCAGGAAAAGCTCTGGATCCAAAGGTGCTGGAAAATTAGTGGTGGACCTGCATCTATCTCCTTGGTGTTGGCTGCGGTCAGTTGTAACTTGCTTCTCTGGTTATCCAGGCTGCGAGTCACTCCGGACGCCCTTCGCCAGCTGCCACATGCGGCCTCTGTGTAACACCACTGGGGGATGCATGAGTGGGCAGCAGTGGTGCCACCTGAGGGAGCAATGTCTGCCCATCACCAGCCCCTGCAGCTCCTATGCATTTGAGAACATCAGCACCAACATCCTGCCTATTGCCAGCCCCCCCAGGTACAGGGGAACACAACCGTTCTACTCACGGGTCGCAGACATACCCATGACAATCACCTCCGACGTCAGCACCATGCAGATAAACGTGAGTTATCAAGTCTGGGATTTTTCATAACCTCTCCTTGTTTCGCATAATGATTAAAGAATTTGTCAGTAAGAATATCAAGCTATTTGTATGGGGCCCTGAATCGGCTAGATTCCGGCTTTTCTTTCTTTTATTGCTCTGAATGTGGCGTCTTCCATTTTGCTTACTATCGAACCATTGAATTGTAGAGCATGGACACAGGCGCACGGCCTAACTAGATCTTTGGGTGGTTTCCTGTTTTCCTTCTCTGTCCACCTCGCCACGACCACTACTACTTACACTGAAAAATATTATGCTGGTGGGATATTTCATCATGGAGAGAAATCAACAATAGTCCTAATGTCTGTAGCCCTGTGCGGGTTGATGGACCTGCATCCTCTGCTCCTGTATCCCAGTGTAATACAGTGGCAGACATGTATCCCAGTAACATTAAGTTGCAGACCTGAATTCTAGTGCCATACAATGGCAGACCCTTATCCCAGTGTGACACAATGGTAGACCTGTACCCTAGTGTAGTACTGAAGCAGACCTGTGCAGGTTGATGGACCTGCATCCATCTGCTCCTGTATCCCAGTGTAATACAGTGGCAGACCTGTATCCCAGCTGGTTTATCCTGCAATGTCACCGACCAATATTTTGTTCATGACTGAAAACCAAGAAAACTACAAATGCTGGAGACCTCACAAAACACTGCCTAGTTCTCATGAAGAGTCACTGACCTGAAACATTCATCCTTTTTAAAGTTTAGAGAGACCACATGGAAACAGGCCCTTCAGCCCATCGAGTCCTCCCCACCCACTAGCATCATCCTACACACCAGGGACAGTTTACTATTTTACCTGTCAATTAACCTACATACCTGTACTTTGGAGTGTGGCAGGAAACCAGAGCACCCAGAGAAATCCCACGCGGTCACAGGGAGAAGGTACAGACAGCACCCATAGTCAGGATCAAACCCGGGTCTGTGTGAGGCAGCTGCGCCACTTGTTTAGCATCAGTATATAGATGCTTCTCTCCAATCTAACAGCGGGTCTCTGACACTGTAAGGCAGCAACTCTACCGCTGCGCCACTGTGGTTTAACTAGTGACCCTCTCTGGCTGGTGCTGTGTGTTTCAGGTGGTGCTGGGCGATGAGGACATCCACGTATTTCCAGACGATGTCGTCGGCCTTCAGCACGATGCAGGCCCGGGATCCCTCCTGCATTGCTTGCCCAGCTCCGTGTCACCATGGCGACAAAGCTACATGGGGTTAGTGCGCCAGGGCTGGGCGGAGAATTCACTGGAAGGTTTCCAGCCCGCGCGGCCCAGTCCCACCTGGGTGGACAGCGTTGTCTGCGACGTGCGTGTCCTGTACACAGACCAACTACAGGCTGTTGCTTTCACCCCATCCCTTGACCCACACCCAGTATCCCTGGGTAACCAGAATACCCCAACAGTGACTGATTGCTGTCCGCTCAACGCTCAAACAAAGATTGCCGGGCTACGGATCATCTTCCCACAGCCCATAGGCGAGACGATCACGGTACCGACTCACGCCGAGACGGCCATCGTGGTGAAGATCCGTTCTGGCGGCCGTGCTATTTCATGGTGGGGTCCGCCAGTACGCCAGACGGTTGTCCCCTTCGAGGCCCACTGCCCTTTTGGCATGCCCCAGTTCCTACCCGCCTGCCGCCGAGAGACAGGCGATACCTGGTTCGCACAAGCCCGCTTTGCTGTCAGTCACCCGGGAAGCGAAGTCCTGAACATCAGTGTGAACAATGAGGTCAGCTCCCAGAACCTGTCCGTGGTGATCCAGGCCCACGACACGATCCAGGGCCTGCGAATCGTGCCCAACCCCAGGCGCCTACTGGTGGATGCTGCTCAGGTACTGTCTTCCCAGGACAAGTGGAGAGTTTGGTTTTACACAGGGCTGCACACAAGCACATTGAGTCTTTAATAGTACAACGTCCTAGAGGGGCATCTCAGCTACATAAGCACAGTGGAACGTAGGATGATGGGATGAAGATCAAAAATGTTGACTGAGGAGGTATGTTTTGTGTAGGAGCTTATAGGAGTGAGATGGAGCGATGATGAAGTGAATTCCAGAGGTTAGGCCCTAAGCACCAAAGGCAGAGTGTTTTTAAGTACAGCACACAGTAGCTTTTAGCTCCACTGACTGCAACCTTCAGTGAGTGTGGGATTTCATTAAGGCAAGGGCAACAGAACATCTTCATGTTATAATGATAATAATAATGATAACGAATAAGTTTATTGGCCAAATATTCACATACAAGGAATTTGCCTTGGTGCTCCGTCCGCAAGTGACAACATGACATACAGTGGCAGTTAGGAATGACACATAAAACATTAAACATTAATAATAAAACATTATTGATTAAACATTATTGATTAAAAACAAGTATAGATAAGGGATGTATGGTAGAGCAGGTGATGTGTTGTGGTTGCAGTGTGTGGAGGCTCATTGGAAATCAGTGGGATCCATGGCAACCATATCTGCGTTTAGTCGCCGAAGCTCAAAGAACTTCTGCTCATTGATGAGCTGGAGAGTAATGGGCTTGTCCCACTTAGGCGACTCTTTAGTCAACTGCAGGAGATTAGGTGGTCGTCAGATGGTCGCCACATGTTCGCAGGTGGTTGCCGGGCAGTCGCCTTCATGGTCCTGAGGAGTTCCCGCATTCTGGGAACTAGTTGCAGCCTCATTATGGTCGGCGTGAATTTTTCAACAGGTTGAAAAATTAGTGGCGACCAGAATGAAGCCGCCATGGAGAGTAGCGAGAATTCTCGTGCCGTCGGTGCAGTGTTAGTGGGTCGCCAGGAGGTCATAGGTTGTCGTAGGTTCTCTTAGGTTGTAGCCAGTGTTGACCGGTGAATTTCATTGGCTCATTGGGGGAAAAAAACGTAAACAGTCGTTTTCAGAACCAAGGATAACCGACCGGTAATGTTAATGTCTGCCGAGCTTCACAGCCGTGTATCTCTGGCTTCTTAAAAGTTGCCTCCGCTCCTTCTCTCCCCTTCTCTCCCCTTCTCCCCCTTATCCCTCCTCTCCCCCCCTCTCCGCCCCTCTTTTAAAGGACTTACGTGACCCTTCCCATACACTGTGCTTTCACCGTCTTAATTACAGCGACAACCTTCTTGTTCATCGCGGTGTGTGTCTGTATCACATTGGCATTTCACTGTGTGAATTTCACTCAGATAGCGCTCCCTCCGCTTGCCTGAAAAATCACCTGTAGGACAGGCCCATAAGATTGTGTATTTCTGATGCATCAGGGTTATTCAGACACTCTAATGCAGGAGGCCATTGAAGCGGGAAAAGAGGGTGTAATTATAAAATATTGGAACAAGCTTCTTTGGAACCAGGCTGAGATTAATCCAATAACTGGGGCTGTAGACGAGGCTTTAAACTAAATACTGGAAGGGGAAGGGTTCAGGGGAGAAGAGATTTTGAATGTTAAAGGGAACAACAAGGTGATGCTGCAGAGGTGAAAATGAGGTGACCACCAGGAGTTTGTCGGGGATGGACAGGGCACAACGAATCAAGTAAATGGTGAAAATTAATTATCGTATATTAAATTAATGGCACAAATAGGCACAATCTAATAGCCATGACCAAATCTCAGTGGTGAAGTTACCAAGACTGGGAATTAAATATTTCATGATACTTTAAGAAGAAATATAGAAAGAAAGAGGCCCAATGTTAAACAATTGGATAAAAGTATTAGATAGAAACGATCTAAGCTTAAAAAATCTGATGTCTTTGCAATTTGCTTTATTCAGATTTTGACTCCACAATCACTATTAACTTTGTTTTCACATTCTGTAATAGAAATGAACTGCAGATGCTGATTAATGTAAAACGCTGCTCAATGTCCACTTCTTCTAAAGACCTGTTAACTACTAGATCATCAATTAACAGAGTACTATATGTTTTTTTTTAAATTGTTCCCCAATATTTCCTTCACATTCTGATTTAAATTAGGGTGTTATACTCTCCATGAGTTCATCTGCCACTTTGTCACAGCTCACATGGTTTTCTCCTGCTCAATTGTAGATTACAATAATGAATGATTATAGCATTATTCTTGTAACCTGCACCTCTAATTTCCTGATTACCACCAATGTTTGTGACCGATAGAGAACCCCTTATTAATCCTTGCCCCTGTCGTTCCATACTGATTCTTCCTCTTAATCTTCTGACCTGAGATCCCACTTCCCCACTGTCTTCATCCATTTCCTCAATATCAGTGCATGTTCACCAACTCTCTATCTAATGATGCCCTACTCACTACTGATGTCTGGAACCCCATATTCCCCCACAATCACCTACCGCCCCTACTCCTGGTAAGGGTGAAACAGAGTTAAACTGGAGACAAACAGCCAGCTGCCCGCAGCAAGTTGTCCTCTTCAATAACAAGTCAATTCTTGCAGGTGTTTTCAGCAGAGGTTACCCTTGGCACTTCGATTATTTACACCTGGGTGATCGATGACCTGGCAATCTTTTCCTACACCGGACAAGCCCACACTGTGATCTTCAAACGTGCTGCCACCTACAGGTTGAAGGTAAGTGTTGTTTTCCTGCTTGTGACCCTGTAAGTGAGCATGGAAGTCTGATAGATCCAGCACATTTGTAATTAGGTGGCTCTGTCTACTTCATCTTTCTTTGATGATTTATATTTTCTCTTTCTCTCTCTTCCTCTGTCAGTTCTGCCTCCTTTTTCATTCTCTGGAATGTCTAAAATCTCATTCCTATATCTTTGATTGTTGGTTTCATGCAATCCATTGATCTTTTCACATTCTGATGATTGGTTGCTTCCTCCTTTGTCCCACATATAGCCACTTCCTGGATTGTTGATGGCAGACCTCAACCTTTCCCACTGTTGGTGCACACAGTCTTCCAACAAGCAGCTCCGCTGATGCTCGGGAATTCAGTTCCATCTTCACAATCATAACTACACCTTTGCTCCTGACTTATCCAATTTCAAACAAGAAGCAGTTCTCACATAGCTCTCCTTTACCAGTCTGCTACAGTCATTCTTCACAGCTGCCAAGATATTGGAATTTTATCCTTACGGCATGAACTCTTTAATTTCAAATCCGATACAAAGCATCCAAATTCCATTAAATAGCTTGTAACTCAGTCATATATCCGTAATTCTAATTTATAAACCATCTAACTCTCAATTTGATTCTGGCCTGTAACTCACTCCTGTTATCCATGCCCTTCACTAAACTCCAATCTATAACCTCTGGGTATCTGTTGCATATAGAAAAAATATATTAATTCCTTGATTAGATTCCAGTCTTCATCTCCACTCATGGATCTGATATTTCATATTTAAATCAATGAAATATTTTGGTTAGATGGTAACTTGTCATTTCTTCATGGCCATTTGATGTTCTGTACACAGACCACTCGTATCCTCAACTAGATTCCAGCTTGTAATCTTTTGCTGGATATGTTTTCAACAGCTGACTGCAGTGAACCCTGTGAGCAGGCAGAGTGTGACAACTGAGCTGGTAGCAGTCACCATGCATCCTCTAATGGATGCACAATTTATCAACGTGTCCAACGTGATTCTTGTTAACCAGCCCCAACTCTTTGTTCTGATGGTTAAAGCGGACAGCTTGGCAGACGTTACCTTCCGGTGAGATACATAAGATTGTACGTAGGCATGTGCTGTTGTGTGTGCACCAAGATGCATGACGTTATAGTTGTGTATTTGTAGACTGAAGTCATTGGTCACCGTGTGTTTTCTGTTCAGTTATTTTACACTTTTCGCTAATTAGATGGGATTTTGGCGATGGCAGTGCACAAGTGACACATTCCACACACCCTCAACATTCCTCCTCTCTCCCAGAGGAGGAAGCAGGTCCTGCAAGCGTCAACCTACAGGATTACATGACCTGGACGTACACTCAACCTGGTAAGGGTGCAACCCAACTGGATTTATAAACCCATAGCAAACCCACACTGTGAAACAGCGAGTAGCCCTCTGCTGCAGGATAAACAACCTACAATTCACAGGGTTCAGGCAGAGCTGTTGCCAAACCAAGCTTTGATGCATCCCGACAGCATGTGTTCTGTAGAAGTTGGTAAGAGTGATTGGAGATATGGCAAACTTCCTTGAGCAAAACACAAAGTGCTGGAAAGACTGAGGGCAGCATTAAGAATTGCTTTGCTCTTGTTAGAGTTGGGCCATTTTTTTCACTCCCTTCTGCACTCTCTGAAATGTTTTAAGTGGGAACAATTACATCAGTCCATCAGAGCCCGCTATTAGATTGTAGAGCAGCATCTGTATTTTGCCAATAAACAAGTGGTGCAGTGATAGTGTTGCTGCCATACAGAGACCCGGATTTGATCCTGACCTCGGGGGCTATCTGCACAGAGTTTGTATGTTCTCCCCATGACCATGCAAGTTTTCTCCGGATGCTCCAGTTCCCTCCCACACTCCAAAGACGTGGAGGGTTGTAGGTTAATTGGCTTTGGTAAAATTGTAAATGGTTCGGAGTGTGTAGGATAGTGTTAGTGTACGGGGTGATTGCTGGTGGGCGCAGACATAGCGTTGCATCTCTAAAGTCTAAACAAAATGTTTCTCTAGGTGACTACAGATTGGAAGTGGAGGTGCTTGCACAGCAGAGCCATGTGAGGAAGAGCCTTCTCGTGCACGCCCGCAGCCGCCTGTTAGATCTCAGCTGCTCCCTGACTCCAGGACACCCCAGCATTGGTGGTATTGTTACATTTGAAGCCGTCCCTCAGCCCTCTTCCCACGGAATACTCTACACATGGAGCTTTGGTGATGGAGTTCGTGCAGCTGAGCGGCGGAATGCCACTGTGTGCCATCGCTTTAAGGAGAAAGGGGTTTACAACGTCTCGCTGGTGGCCAACAACATGGCCGGCGCGGTGAGTTGCCACTTGGTGGTAAGGGTGGAGGAGGAGATCATTGGCCTGGTGGTGACCGTCAGTGGCCAGGGAGCAGTGGGCTCCCCAACGCTGGTGCACGCCCAGGCCTCGAGTGGGAGCAACATCATGTGGACCTTCGACATGGGAGACGGGAACATCTTCAGCAACCTGACCTCAGCCAGCCTCTCCCACACGTACACCACCGAAGGGACCTACATCCTCACGGTCACTGCGAGCAATGGCGTCAGCTCGGCCAGTCGGTCGGCGTCCGCGGTGGCCCACACGCTGAGGGTGACGGACATCACGGGGCCGGACTGCGTGACCTTGGGGCGCCAAGCCTGGCTGGAGGCCCGGGTGTCCGGGGCGGTCAACGGCACCTGCTTCCGATGGAGCTTTGGCGACGGCAGCCCCCCTCTGGTGGTGCTCGGCAACCCCATGGCCCACCACACCTTCACCGAGGCCGGCACCAACACCGTGGCCGTGGTCGCCAACAACACCTACGCCTCGGTGCGCCGGCAGGCCGCCATTTGTGTGCAGGCGCCCATTGCCTCGGTACGCCTGCAGGCTGGTTGCCAGGCGACGCCGCTGAGGCAGCCGGTGCGGTTTGTGGCCGAGGTGGTCCCTCCGGAAGACGAGCAGCACCCGTACGAGTACCGGTGGGATTTGGGGGTGTCGGGCCCTCTCCGCTCGGGCAGCAGGGAACTGACCTTCAACTACAGCCGGCCAGGCATCTACCTGGTCACCGTCCACCTCCACAACCAGGTCGACCATTCCAGCAACTCCTGCCGCCTGGCAGTGCAGGAGCGCCTTGGCGACTTCACCATCTCTCATGAGGGGCCCACCCAGCAACACCTCTCCTTGAACAAGACCTACGCCTTCCATCTCAGGGCCACATCGGGCACGAATGCTACCTTCCGCTGGGACTTTGGTGACGGCCCTACCCGGGGACTGGGATGGGGCCAATCCCACGTTTACCGCAGCCCCGGCCCGTACACAGTGACCGTGGTCGGAGAGAACCTGGTCAGCCGCTTGGAGAAGAACCTTGTCATCTGGGTGCTGACTCCCATCGCCCAACTCAGCCTCAGCACCGAACAGTCAACGGTTGCAACTGGAGAGGAGGTGGTGTTTGTAACTAAGCAGAGTGCAGGCGATGGGGCCTCTTATTTATGGGCAGTTCAGGGATACATTCCTCTGCATCAGGGAACGTCCCACTTCAAGTACAAGTTCCAAGAGCCTGGTGTGTACCTTGTGGCGGTGACAGCAAGAAACGAAGTGAGTGAAGAAACTAAAACGATCACCGTTCAAGCTGAGGAGAGGATACGAGATCTGGAGATATCCAGCAGAGACTTGATTCAGGGCCATTACTCTGCCGCCAAGGAAGCCTGCCAGTTGCATGCACATGCGCTCCATGGCTCCAACCTGTCCTACCAGTGGACTGTTAGTCAAGGTCCTGTCACTGTAAAGACTGGTCAAGGTTCGACTGTGGTTTTTCAACCAGAGGAGGCCGGAAGCTACGTGGCAGTGGTGCTGGCTAGAAACGCCCTAGGAGAGATCAAGCAGAGCAAGGAGATCTTTGCCCAAGAGCGCGTTCGCGGAATGGAGGTTATAACGCCAACGCATGAGGTAGCCGCTGGGCAATTGGTGCATTTGAAGGTGGCTGTTGTTTCAGGAACGGACTTGCAGTATGAGTGGTCATTTGAAGGAGATCAGGAGCACATCAGGAGCAACACGTCCTCACTCTCCTACCGCCCCATGTCTGCAGGAACCACTGTGGTGACCGCAACTGCTTACAACAAGTTGGGGAGTGCCCAGAGCTCGCTGACATTAAGGATCCTGAAGCCCATCTCCGGGGTGAACCACTCCATCACAGATGAGGCCCCTCCCTTCCTCCTTCCATCCAATGCCACCGCTCTCATTCAGGACTTTGCCGACAAAGGCACCAATGTATCCTGGGAATGGAGTCTCATGGGGGACAAGGACATCCGATCCCGGCGCGAACACCATACCAAGTGCACGTTCAGAGAGGTGGGCATGTACCTGCTCTACTTCAACGCCTCCAATGGAATGAGCTGGGAGGAGGTCCACCATAACATTACAGTGATGGATACCGCCCAAGGCTTGGACATAGTGCCAGACAAAGCGTCCGTAGAGGTTGGCCCGACCATGACCTTTGTCCTTCGTGTCCAGCAGGGCAGTGGCGTGCGGTACCTCCTGTTCTTTCCCAACTTGAGCGTTGGTGTGTGGGTGCCCGGGCCCACCTGCCGGGTGGGCTTCTCGTCAGCCGGGTGGCACGACGAGACGACGAGGGACGGGGTCAGCGGCCAGGTGTTCTCCAGTTGGGTGATGGAGATGGAGGTGGAGGAGGAGGAGGAGGAGGAGAAGCAGAAGGCAGCCGGAGTGCAGCTGGTCAACTGCTGCCAGCCAGTGTTGGAAGCCCAGCAGGAGATGAGGTTGAGCGCTGGCCTGCGGGCGGTGAACTACACGTGGCTCTTCCACATGCCGGGCTCCCCGGACCGGCACCTGGCTGGAGCCAGTGTCTCCTACACTCCCGG
The DNA here is from genome assembly GCF_010909765.2 of Amblyraja radiata. Lineage (NCBI taxonomy): Eukaryota > Metazoa > Chordata > Chondrichthyes > Rajiformes > Rajidae > Amblyraja > Amblyraja radiata. The sequence goes on along the minus strand of NC_045981.1, from coordinate 19,398,555 downwards.
CTACCCAGGCCTGCTGATCATCCAGCTCCGGCCCTCGGTCCAGCTCGATGCTCCGGCCCTGACCCTGACCTTGCGAGTGCAGCTGCCGGTGGTGGCCTCTGGACTCTGGAGTGACCACTCCACTCTGTTGGTAGGTGAGGCTGCAACGTTCCACATGGCGGTGGCTGAAGGCAGCGACGTACGGTACAGGTGGGACTTTGGAGACGGCCAGAGGACGTACACGGGACAGAGTGGCACAGCCCAGCACCAGTACCGGGCCGCTGGCCATTACACTGTCCATGCCCGGGCCTTCAACGACGTCAGCTTGGCGGCAGCCTGGGTAATGGTGATGGTGCACCGACTCGCCTGCCGTCTCCCCGCGGTCCGTCTGGTACGGCCGCTGCGCTCCCTCCCCCGGGCCCAGCCCAGTTACTTCCAGGCCGACGTGGACCTGAGGGGGTGCACGGCCTACCGGGCTCACTACCTATGGGAGGCCTTCGAGGGGGCGGGCTGCCGAGGGCCTAATCGCCTGGACCTCCCAGCGGTGGACACCAGCAAGCCTCTCCTGGCTCTGCCCCGGCTAGCTCTGCCCTTGGGCACACACTGCCTCCAGTTCACCGTGGCTCTAGCCAGGACCCCGTTACAGAGGAAGGTGGCGGCACTGGTCCAGGTGGTGCAGAGCAGGCTGGTGCCCATCATCAATGGGGGTGCACAGAGAAGCTGGGCCTCTCTCCGCGACCTGGTGCTAGACGGCTCCCAGTCCTACGACCCAGATTGCCCAACGGAAGAGGGGACCAGGCTGCTATACCACTGGGACTACCAGAGCACGGTAAGGCAAATAGAACATTGAACAGTACACCTGTAGTGGGAGGTGGTTGAGGCAGGTACTATTGCAACATTTAAGAAACATATAGACAGGTACATGGATAGGGCAGGTGTGTATAGGTCAAACGCAGGCAGAAGGGAATAGTGTAGATGGAACATGGTGGGCAAGTTGGCGGAAGGGCCTACTTCCACACTGTATGACTCCAAGACTCTATGACCATAACCCAAGAACTGGCATTTTGGCCACAATGTCTGTGCCGAATATGATGTTTGGTTAAGCTAATTTCCTCTGCCTGCATGTGATTCATTTCTCTCTATTTCCTGGATATCTACAGTATGTACCGATCCCTTAAACTCCACTGTGGTATGTACTTCCAGCACCTCTTCTAGCAGTGTGTTCCAGGCACCCATAACTCTCTACGGTAAAAAACACTTGCTCCACACATCTCCTTTGATCTTTCCCCCTCTCACCCTATATCTAAACTGACATTTCCACTATTGGAAAAGGGGAAAGACCCTCTACCCTACCAAGCCTTAATACTTCTATCATGTCTCCCCTCCCCTTAACCTCCGATGCTCCTGAGAAAACAATCCAAGCTTGTCCATCTTCCCCATATAGATGATACCCTCTAATACAGGCAGCAGCATTCTGGTAAACGTCTTCTGTACCCTCTCTAAAGCCTCTGCATCTTACCTGTAATGGGGCGATCAAAATCCTGCCTCTGCCACTGAATGTAGTCAGCAGAGCCAAGAGTAGGACCTTGAATCAGTTTGCCATGCTCCACGGATAGTCTAAGCCTTGCCCGTTGCCTTGTCCTGACTCTCCTTTTATTGAAAATGTAATCTATTTAGACCGAGCATATTCAATGACCAAGCTTCGCCTACTGTCTGGAGTAGAGACGTCCAATGATTCACAACCTACTGACAGAGAAGGAATTCCCTGTCATCTTCATCTTATATGGGCAACTCTCTTTCTGAAACAGTACCATTACCCCTCCTGATTGTAAATATGCCTATGAGTGAAAACGTCATTCAGCACCTACCTTGTCAAGCCCTATCATTATCTTAAATGTTTCAGTGTGGTGAACCTTCATTCTCCAATTGTTATTAATTCAATAAATCCCAATGAGCATTTGTCCAACTTGCTTAATCATTCCTCATAACAAAACTCCTTTATCATAAGAATCAACCTTGCCAACTGCCTCCCATGCAAGTATATCCTCTATAAATGAGATCAAGATTAAACGCACTACTCCAGATATGGTTTTGTGCAGCTGTACTGAGACATCCCCACTTCACCCCACCTATGTTACATCTACAACATAGTATTGGTCTTCCTGATCACCCACCCTAAACTGTGTGCCAAATCTCCGCATACAGCACAGGAGGATCCCGTTCAGTCATTCTGTCTAGCCTGGCAGATTTGAAGAGATATTCAACAGATCCCTCTTCTCCACTCTGTATTTCATTTTCACAGCGATTAATCAAACCCCCTTTTGCAGATTATCATTGGATCTGTTTCCACTATCCTAGATACAGACTATTCCAGATTCTAATCACGTTACATGAAATAGTTGCTGGTTGTGACCATCAGGAAAGTAATGAGGCAGGAATGGCCAGTTAGCTAGACACATTGCGGTGCTTCGGGCGTTATGGATCAACACTTCTCACTCACCCATGATCCGGAAGCAGTGAGAAAAAAACCCAGGCCAATGAGGAGGGAAATGCCCGGGACAATTCCTCTCCATTCAGGAAATAAAGCCAATCCAGAGATCACAGAGCAAAAGCTACCTGGGAAACTGCCTGCCCTTAATCTGATGTGAACTCCCTCTGTCAATGTTGTACTTTGAGGACAAGAGATGGAAAAGGGTGAAGCACTGGATTAGATTCTTGCCGTCTCGTCTTGCTCTTGGTTTAAATCTCATCCTGGCCGAGGGAATCACGTTTTTACCTTTACGTTTAACGCTAAAGGTGGTGAGGGCCGAGTGCAGGTTTACTGATTTGAATGACAGATTATCATTTTATTCTCTGCTTCAGGATCAGCCCACTTCTCTCTTTATTCCCACTGCCAGTGGTGGTGGTGCTGCTGTCTCCATTCCCGGGCGTATGCTGGTGCCTGGTGCTACATACACATTCACACTGACTGTCAGCAAACCTGGAAGAGAGGAGGCCCACACCACTCAGATGGTGAGTCCTGGCTGATTTCAAAGGCACAGGGGACCTAGAAGTGCAGTATGGTAAGGGCTTGGAGACTGGGTGCGTCGAGGGACTCAAATGTAGGATCTTCTGACATCGGTCTCAGAGACTGAGGTCACAGGGTCATCGGAGGCCATGGGGGCCTATGAAGGTCAACATGAACATGGTGGGCCGAAGTGCCTGTTTCTGTGCTGTACGACACTATGAGAGCATTAGGAAGAAAATAACTTAGGAAATAGTAGGACCTGATTAGGACAGAAAAGAGAATCTACTTGTGTGTGGAGTTCTCAGTTATCCTCTTCACAAACGAGGGGCTTGATTTTGTCAATAAGGAGGAAGTATGTGAAATAATGGATGGGATAACATTTTTACAAAGTGCAAGCTGTAAGGGAGTTAGCAACATTGACTGTGGATAAAGCACAGGCCTGAATGAAATATATCCCAGGTTGCTAATGGCAGCAAAAGAGGAATTCACAGAGACTCTGATCATCATTTTGCAATCCCCCTTGCTTTAGGATCTGTTGTTGGACTGGTGTGTTTCAGGGATTGGTCAGGAGTTGCATCCGGGTTTATATGTGTGTTGATCATATGTCCGTGCCTGGCACTGATGGCATCAGTATCTATGCCTGGTGCCAAACATAACTATGTCAGTGTTGGTCACAGCTGGTGTTGACCATGCCACATATGGAGAGCATATGCCCTGTTGAATTGTGCTCAGTCTGGGCATTACCATGTTCTATGTGTCTTTGGAGGGTGACAGAATCCATGCCTGGTGATGAACACAGTTGCCTCTGTGTCTGGTGTTGGACCTGGCACTGTCAATGTGCCGATGCCTGAAGCCAGACATGCTGTCTCCTAGTGCTGACAGCGATTCTCTAAACTGCAGGTTCTGATCCGAGCTGGAAAGGTCGCCGACGTGCTCTTGGAATGCATCTCCTGCCGTGTGCGCTGGAGCTACGGAGTGAGCAGGAGTATGCACGTAACACTGGTTGGAAGATGTGCAAACTGCAACAGCCAATTACTGGTACGTTTTCCCACTCACTGTGTTGTTTTCTTGTTTGGACTTTGTTGCTACAATCCTCAATCACTCTGGAGGAGTGTCCAAGGTATCCTTTCAGGCGAGTGTGAAAATCAAGAGCAATATCCATTACAGTGCTACAGCATCAGAGGTAGCAAGATGGTCGCCTCAGGTGAATGTGAAAGAAACCCAGGCCATTATTATGAAGATGAGCTGCTGACCTCCCCATTGTTCTTGGCCAATATCTTGGCCAGGGGGCGGCACAGTGGTGCATCGGTAGAGTTGCTGCCTTACAGAGCCAGGCACCCGGGTTTGATCCTGACTACGGGTGCTGTCTGTCCGGAGTTTGTAGGTTCTCCCCTTGACTGCGTGGGTTTTCCCCGGGTGCTCCAGTTTCCTACCACACTACAAAGACGTGCAGGTTTGTAAACTAATTGGCTTCGGTAAGTAGTAAAATTGTCCTTAGTGTGTGTAGGTCAATGTACTGAGTGATTGTTGGTGGGCACGGACACAGTGGACCAAGGGGCCTGTTTCTGCGCTGTATCTCTGAAGTCTAAATCTATCCCTGAGTCAATTAAAAAAAATAGATTAACTGGTTATTTTTCATGTTGTACAGTCTGCCAAATTGCTTGATATATTTTCCAAATTACGACACGGACTTTACTTTAAAAGTGTTTTATTGATTTTGAGGCACTTTTGAGATGTTCTGAGGTTGTGTAAGGCACTATAGTATATACATCATTGATTTCATGCTCCATAATTTATTAACAGCCTACAATGTGAAATGATCTGTGGTTGAATGCTCAGAGGGCTAGCTGTTTTCCATCTTGCTCAGTGGACAAGTCATCCATTAGCATTATTCATATTTCATTTTCTTTGCAGCACAAGTGGACAGTTCAAAGTTCTGATGGCTACCCCTTGATCCTGGACAACAAAATCACCTCCACAGGAGACTGGAATGCTGACCTGGTCATTCGGCAGGGTGTTCTCCAAGATGGAGTCAACTATACCTTCACCTTGCACATCACTGACCTTCAAGAGGAAATCACAGGGTTCTCCAGCATCATTCTGAGCCCCAACTATCCTCCTACTGGAGGCGTATGCTCCATCCAACCCGACCAAGCGCTCTACCTGCTAGAGACCCCACTTAGCTTTAATTGCACGGGTAACTGTTGAATTGTTTTCAGATCTCACCACCATCCTTCACCCACTCTTTCATTTCCAGACTGGTTTGGGCCAGCTGTGTAGTCGTGTGTGTCTGTGGAAACTGATTCTGCTTTCCTGGTATTTCCAAGGTTGGTGGGATGAGGACGGAAGTGTGGATCAACTAGTTTACACCCTGGTGGCTGTCACCTGCTCCAGAGACTCTGTTTGCGAAAGATTCCAGCTGTACTGGGGCATCAAACCCTCTTTCAGTGCGTTGTTGCCCGTGAGCTCCCTGGACAGGGCTACAGCAGTCAGTGTGATCATTGAGGTGGAGGATGTATTGGGTGCCCGCACTACTGCTGTCAACAGGTAAGTGAGGACAAGGCAGTCTACGGCACTGCCAATAGGTGCCCGGACTATCAGGAAAAGTAAACCAATAGTATATTTACAAAGATAACACCAACTTTTCAACTTATCATTTAAGTCTTTTTGTAGGGGGGTTTGCATCCGAATGTAAAATATGTTAAATAATCTGCATCTAGACTCTTTTCAACAAACTCAAGACCTAGAAAAGTATCTAATTTTCACTTTGTATTAACTATGCAGATAATATTGGGACAGATGATCAAACAATGACCATGAGATTGCTGACACAAGGGATTTCTGGAAATGTGGACAGAGTGACCATGGGATAACTGGGATAATTGTGATGATAGGATTACTGGGACAGGCAGACTATGGGACAACTGGAACAGGCAGACCAGACAGTGACCAAAGGGTGAGTGACACAGGTGGATCATACCATGGCCACCGGGTTTCTGGAGCAGGCTGACCACAAAGTAACCATGAAATTGCTGAGATATTTAGATCATAAAGTGACAGTAATACTCGTATTCGAACCTGCTGTTTGACCAGAGGTAGGAGCCTCACCAGACAAGTTCAAGTATCAAGTCAAGTATATCTTTATTGTCATTTTCCTGAGTACTCACATACCCAGAGGAAACAAAAAAAATGACAATAAAGATATACTTGACTTGATACTGTACAACCAGTGTCCATTCAGTGTGCAGTAAAAAAAAAAATAGAAATAAAAATACATATATCATGAACAAATTAAACACTCTACTCTCTACTAAACATCAACAGGCGTTCCGCTCGGCAGCGGCACGACAGTGGCTCTGCTGCAGTGTGTCCAGGTTGGTGGTTGGTGCGCGATACTTTGGCAGGGGGCAAAGTCCGTTTATCAGTCTTATAGCCTGCGGGAAGAAGCTGAGGAGCATCCTGCTGGTTTTACAGCTAATGCTCCTGTACCTCTTCCCAGATGGCAGGATGGAGAATATGTGATGCGATGGGTGGTAGGGGTCTTTGATGATGGAGATGGCTCTGCTGATACATCTCCTCCTGTATATGTCCAGCAGGAAAGGGAGTGGAGCACCAATAATCCTGCTGGCGGTCTTCACAATCCTGTCTAGTTGGTGCCATTCGTACGCCTTGCAGCTCCCGAACCAGGAAGTGATGCCGTAGGTTAATGTGCTCTCGATTGTCCCCGTATAAAAAGTTCGTAGGTGTGTAGTGGGGAGACCTGCTTTCCGTAGTCTTCGGAGAGGGTGTAGTCGCTGCTGGGCTCTCTTGACCAGTGCTGTGGTGTTGGTCGTGGACGTCAGGTCATCTGACAGGCGGAGTCCTAGGAACTTCACGCTGCTGACCCTTTCCACATCAGCTCCATCGATGTGCAGAGGTGTATGGTGTTGTTTTCCCGCCCTCCTGAAGTCAACCACCATCTCCTTAGTTTTTCCCAGGTTGAGAATGAGGTTGTGGGATTTGCACCATCCTGTGAGCAGCTCCACCTCCATCCTGTACTCCGACTCATCATTGCACTGATGAGACCCACCACTGTTGTGTCATCAGCGAACTTGTTGATGAAGTTGTTGTTGAGTCTAGCAGTACAGTCGTGTGTAAGCAGACTAAACAGCAGGGGGCTTAGGACACAGCCTTGGGGCGAGCCAGTGCTCACGGCTATGGTTTTTGATGTCCTACTGCCCACCTTGACTGTCTGCTGCCGTTGCTATAGAAAGTTCAGGATCCAGTTACATGTGCCAGCATCAACCCCCAATAGCTCCAACTTCTCCACCAGTTGCTGCGGAATGATTGTGTTAAAAGCAGAGCTGAAGTCTATGAAGAGGATCCTGGCATAAGTATTTTTCCGATCAAGGTGTGACAGTACGAGGTTCAGTGTTGTTGAGACTGCGTCCTCTGTGGATCGGTTGGCTCTGTAGGCGAACTGCAGTGGGTCTAGGTCGGCAGGTAGACTATTTTTGATATGCTGCATAACCAGTCGCTCAAAACACTTCATTACTATGGGTGTTAGAGCCACTGGTCGAAAGTTACCTTTGCAGGGACACTGCTGTAGGCTGTGGTAGCTCTACATGCTGTGGTTTCCTCCTACACATCCCTACCCAACTCACCAATTGTGTTTTCAAGGTACTGAGCCCTTGCCTGCTTACTGCTGAACAAGGAGTGGACTCCCTTCTGTACCTCCCTATGTAATCAGGCAAATGTCACCCAGCTAATCACAATAGGGAACTCTAAACCTCAGCACAAATTCCAACTGACTCTACGTGCACATCAGCAGGAGTTACTGATTGCCAATAAGGACTGGGATTTGGGGCTGATCATTCCTAGGCTTGGTCTTCGTGTGCCCAGCAATGGTACAGATTGAATTAGACCTAAAAAATCTGTGTGGGTTGATTGAGGAGGGAGTGGATAATTTCTTTCTCGAAGGAACACCAATGAACCTGCACAGGATGGTATACGAAGTTTGGTCCGTACTGTTCAGTGGCACCATTCACCATCAAGTGTTGGTGCCATTTTCCATATCCCATTTTTTGTGACATTAACCCAAAAGTGTTGTTGTGCCCTTGCCTTCCCCACAGGACACTGATGGTTCTGATGCCAGATCTCCCATTAGGATCACACCGAGTTGTCAATTGGTTGAAACGTAAAAGCCAGTCAGAGTTATGGGGCCTGGTTCAGCAGGGGAATCCTGACAAAGTGATCCAATTCTCCATCGCACTCATCAGTGCCCTAAACCAGGTGAGGGTTCTTGTCACAGATGGCTGTGGAGGCCACGTCATTCAGTATTCTTAAGGCGGGGATTGATAGATACTTAACAAAGGTTCAAAGGTTCAAAGGTTGATTTATTGTCACATACACCTAGATGTAGTGAAATTCCTTTTGCCAATGCAGCACATAAGAAAGAATACAAACATAACAATAATAAATAGCTTTAACATAAAAACATCCCCCCACAATGGTTCCCATTATGGGGGAAGGCACAAAGTCCCGTCCCATTCCCAATGTCCACCCATAGTCGGGCCTATTGAGGCCTCCACAGTTGCCTCTACGGAGGCCCGATGTTCCAGGCCGTCCTCGCCGGGTGATGATGTTCCGGCGTCGGGAGAGTCCTCTCAGCGGCTTGGGAACCCTGGAACGGCCGCCTCCCTACTCGAGACCGTGGCTTCCGGAGCCGACAAGGCCGCGCCGAATGGAGCTCAACTGGTGATCTCGTCGCGAGATCCCAGGCTCCCGGTGTAAAGTTCGGCGCCGCCGCCCGCAGCTCTGCGCCGGTCCCAGCTCACCGGAGTTCCAGCGCGGCGACTCAGGCAAGGCACCGCCCGCCCCGCAATGGCGCTCCAGCGCTGCACCGCCGTCCTCACACCCGCAGCTCCGCCGCCGCCGATGCCGGTGCCGCCGCCGCCGCCGCCGATGCCGGTGCCGATGCCGATCCAAAATGTGTAGGAAGGAAATGCAGATGCTGGTTTACACCGAAGATAGACACAAAATGCTGGAGTCACTCAGCGGGACAGGCAGCATCTCTGGAGAGAAGGAATAGGTGATGTTTCGGGTCGAGACCCTTCTTCAGACTGAAAGTCGGGAGAGGGTCACAGAGCTATGGAAGGGTAAGGTGTGAAAATGAGAGATCAAAGGGGATGAAGGTCAATCAATTAATCATTGTTAGCTAGAGGAAGGTGACAATGAGGCATACTTAGGGGATGGGTGCAGTACAGGAGTACAAGATGATCCCTGGTACAACAGAGAATTTCAGCATTGTGCCCTATAGGAACAGTACAGATATAATTTGGGGCAGCACATTATTGCTTTGCGAGATTTCAACTTGAAGAAAATATGGCAATAAATGTGAACTTGAACTTGAAGAGTCAGAACTCTGCCCTAAATAGAACAGCTTTTTCTTGACCTCCAAATATCTATGATTCTATGTGACCACAGTGTAATGTTTAGTAGAGTACACATGCTGAATGAGAATACAGAATTGGATATGAAACTGTACAGGCATATAGGACAGCATATGCTACTGTACAGACTATGGTATTGTACAGAACTGTGGCACTTACACAGGGAGTGCAATAAAGGATGCAATACTATATATAGGCAGGAGCGTGGTACAGTAAAAGTACAGTGATGAATAACACTGGTGTCGTACATTACAGGAAGTGCAACAGAAGTTATGCTTAAATATCCTTTGCATTAACATTGCCCCATAAAACCTGAGGACTGTTTGTGGCTATAGCTCTTCTTCTTCTTAACGAGTCCACACACAAGATTAGAAGTTGTTCAGCCAGAGCTGAACACACTTCTCGGCATCTGCATACAATGGTGTCTGTCTTGCGCTTCTTGTGCGTGGTGGTGGAGAGATTGGTGAAAACAGGGCCGCGACATGAACGCTCTTCCCTTGACCCCGTGGTTATAGCAGCCTGCACATTGAGGTAACTCAACCAAACTGTTTCATGTTTTATTTTCAGTACTCCAGGCATCATGGAGAAGTCCTGCGGGATGGGATCGCCATCCGCAGTAACGTGACCTTGGCATTGGCGACCCTGAATGTCACCACGCTAGAGGAGGTGACGCAGGTCAGCGCTGGGCTAGCGCAATGTGCGGTGAGGAAACAGCATCTTCTTTCCTTGTCTTCGCCGCTCAGCTAGACCAATGCTGCAGGGTTAGGTCTGACTTCCAGAGACTCGACACATTAGAAACTATTAATTTTGTTTTACTCACGCCCACCAGTGGTGTCCATCCAACATTCCCAATCAATCCAACACACTCAGTCTCATGACCAGCTCATGTTCATTTGCACCCTCTCATTCATTCTTTAACACCTCTCCTCTGTTGCTGTGTCTCTTTCTAATAGCCCTCCCCATCACTTGCTCTTTTTTTTATCTCTATCCTCCAAGATGTATAACACTTGTTGATGGGAAATGGAAGAGCATTTGTTTATGTCCCTCTCCAGATACTTCAGCATTTATAATGGAGGTTTACACCCCACCCCACATCATCTAAAACCACATTGCTCATTCATGAGACATGTCATGCATTAAAAGGCAGCCCCATTTAGCAAATTAAACAATTCCATTATTAGTTATTAATCACTTTGGCATGCCTTGAGACCATGAAATACAAATGCAAATTATTTTCTCCTATGTTTCTCACTCAAACATGCCAATGAAGCTAAAAAAAATGTTCCACTTCCTGACTCCTTGCATTTATATTACGTTTAAAAGGTGTAAAAATATCACAAGGCATCTCACAATAGTAGCAATGTGGTGAGATTTGAAATCTGGTCACACACTAGACATATAAACTAAGGCCTGCTGAAGGAGAGTGTTTTTATAGAGTCATACTGCTTGGAAATATGCCCTTTGGCCCACCGTCTCCATGCCGACCATCAACCCTTTTACACCTACTCCTACTCTAATTCATTTTATTCTTACCACATTTCCATCAAATCTCCACAGCTGCTACCACACACCAAAACATTAGCAATAATTTACAGCCAATTAATCTACCAACCTACGTTTCTTTGGGATGTGGGAATACACCAGAGCTCCCACATGGTCCTAGGAAGAACGTGCAAACCCCAAATGCACAGCACCAGAGACGAGGAATGGACCTGTGTCACTAGAGTGATCTGGAGTCAGTGGGACACTTGTGAGACATGGTAGTGAGTATGGCTGGTGATCATAAGAATGTGACTCGAATCTGAAATGCTCTGATAAAGCTGTCAAAGCTCAATGTGTAAATACGATTAAAAAAAGGGAGCCAGTTATTGATTCCTGGGCAGCCCAGATGAGACAATGTGAATGAGAAAAGAAGTCGGTGCAAGTGATTCTATGTTCCGAACTGGACAGAACATAAGGGATTCTCGGCCACTGGCTGAAAGAGAAGTATTGGAGAAAGGTCATGCCAAAGGCCCCAAACAGGTCAAAGAGAATGAGGAACGACATTGCTCCCATCAAGCTTACAAATATGTCCCTTTTGACATATTAGTGTACAAGAGTTGGAGAGGATGAGGAGGGTGATGGGCAGAAATCTGCAAGGACCAAGCAGGTGATAGTCAGTTTCTGAGGGTGGGCTGTGTTTCATCCTTGAATGAGCCTCACAGAGATTGGAACTATTAATGTGAAAGATCTATATTCGGCGTGACCATCATTCCAGAGACCTGGTGGAAGGCTCTTCTTTGGGAGAATGTCTCAGTAGAATCTTGAAAGTATTTAATTGAACTCAAAGTGCAGAGATGTTTTATACCCTTTAAGCACAAAGATAACAGCACATAATTAAAAAGTGCTGAAGGAACTCAGCGGGTCAATCAACATCTGTGGAGGGAATGGATAGATGACATTTCAGATTGGGAGCCTTCTTCAAACTGATTGGAATAGGAGGGATAATGCTGGAAAAGAGAGGAAGGGCTGGAAGGTGGGGACAAGCCTGGCAAGTGATCTGTGGATACAGGTGAATTTGCAGATGGGTGGAATATGTGAGAGGGAAAAGTTGACAAAAGGGTCTCCGATGAGGAAAGAAGATGTGGAATGAAATGTAAAGAGAGATGAAGGGATATGGGTGGGAAGGTGATAGCGGGGGGTAAAGAGAAGGGATAAAAGTGCAATGTGAGACTCGGGGATGGGAGATGAGTGTATGAAAGAGGGGAAATGAGCAGGGTGACTGAGGTGATGGGAGAGAGTTGGAGGCCATCTCGGACTAGAAGGGCCGAGATGGCCTGTTTCCGTGCTGTAATTGTTACATAGTTATATGTTATATGGTTAAATGTTCTTCCCACAATGTACTTTAAAACAAAATCATTGGTGTGCGAGTAGTCAAAGTTTTATCATTCGATGAATTTATACTTTATTTCTTACAGGCTTTTCCTGATGAATTTGTTCGGGGACAGGGGTTAGCGGAAAGTCTGAGGATGAGCAAACAAATGATTGACATCATTGGGAAGAAGGCAGGTCAAGGGTCAGCCACACCCATAGAAGCTGGAAGAAACATCTTGAAAGTCTTAGGTACCCAGCACCTCCGTATGTCAATGTGTTCCATATTTTGTCAATGATTTATTTTTCACATTGTCATCACATTAACACTTGGCAGCAATTTAGATTCTGTGTCACTAGCGTACAGATTATGTCCACAGATCAGTGATTGTATATCGTGTGGTTCAGAATAATTATAAAGAGGTTGTGACGCTCCTAAGGTAAACTGGCCACTAAGAGAATAATGAGAAGAATAAGAGAAACTAGAGGAATCAATGGGGTGGCGATGTAGTGCAGCAGCAAAGTTGCTGCCTTTCCAGCGCCAGAGACACGGGTTAGATCCTGACCACAGGCGCCCTCTGTATGGAGTTTGTACGTTCTCCCCGTGACCGTGTGGCTTTTTCCCGGGTGCTCCGGTTTCTTCCCACACTCCAGACGTACGGGTTTGTAGGTTAATTTGGCTTTGGTAAAGGTTGTAAATTGTCCCTCGTATGTAGGATGTAGTGCTAGTGTATGGGGACCGCTGGTCGGCCCGGACTCGGTGGGGCAAAGGAACAGTTTCCGCGCTGTATCTTTAAATTAAACTAATGAGAAGGGCCAGAATAAAACCAAAACTCTGGAAATGTTAAATAAAAAGAGAAAATGTCGGAAATACTCAGCAGGTCAGGCAGCCTCTTTGAGAAGAGAATCAACGTTAACATTTTACGTCGAAGACCTTTGTCAGAATGGGCCAATTTCAACGCGATAAGAACAAATTTGTGCTAGGAAAGTAAGATCAACGACTGATTGTTCTTATGTTTCTGAATGCAGGTGCTGCAATGGCTGCAATAGGTGCCAGTCCGAGAAATGGTAATGCTGCCGTGAGTGGTTTGGTCACTTCAGCTTTCATCTTCAAGATGACCAGCAGCCTCACCCAGTCCCTCATGCGCTCTCGTGTCCTAAATGAGGAGCTCCTGTCCCTGTCTGTCTCGGAGATTGACGTGCAAGGGAAGAGAACAGACCCTTTCAACTTGCTGTGTGCCAGGCCTGGGGACCACTGCCACTTCCACGTCCCCCAGGTACTGTCCCGTCAGCTGTCGGAAAACCGCGAACTCGTCCAGGTCACAATGAGCCTCAGGGTTAACCCCTTCCTGACTGGCACCGTCAGCAATGGCAGCATCTCCACCCGGCTCGGATCCATGGAGTTCAGCAGCCCACAGGGGCTCCCCATCCCTGTCAGCGGCCTGTCCGCAGAGACCGCCATCCGCGTCACGTTGCCGGAGGCACAGTACAGGAGGCACAGCGCAGTGACGAGGACCCTTGGACCCGGAGAGAACATAAACGTCACGATCCAGCCCAAGCACAGTAATCGTGCAGCCGGGCTCCACGTCTGCCTGCAGTTCATCCTCTTAGGTACGTGGTCATTACAAGCATTGGATGCATTGTCAAGGATGCCTGCCGCCCTGGCCCAACACTTTAACTTCCCTTCCCATTGCCGAACATTGTAACTCCTCTTCCCATTCCCACACTGACCTTTCTTTCCTGGGACTCCTCCATTGTCAGAGTGAGGCCAAAAGCAAATTGGAGGAACAGCACCTCATATTTCGCTTGGGCAGCTGACAAACCAGCGGTGTGAATTTTGATTTCTCTAACTTCAAGTAACCCTTGCATTCCCTCTCTCTGTCTCTCCCCCACCCTAGTCATCATACTATTATTATTCTGGTCCTGTTAAGTTCCACCATCTATATAACGCATTATCACCTATCCCACTGCCACCAATGGACCATGGTCACAAGTACCATCTATATCTCTATATCTCTATATCTCTACCTTTCTCTTGACTCCCAGTCTGAAGAAGGGTCCTGACCTGAAATGTCGCCTATTCCTTTTCTCCAGAGATGCTGCCTGACCCGCTGAGTTACTCCATTTTTTTGTGTCTGTTATGCCCTGGCTATTCTCATCGCTCTCTTCTACTTTCTGCCAGAAGACCCGAAGGAGCCTGAACACTCAGATATCTAGACTTAGGAACAGCTCCCCCCCCCTCTGCTGTCCAACCCCTGAACCTATTAACTCTTTCGCACCCCATTTTTGGTGGTACTGCCACATTCTCTTACTCTTAACTCTGCCTTGTTGGTTACCATTACAGTACATTGATTGCCTTTTTGCACTATTCAGTTTTGTTCTACAATCCTGCATCATTTTGCCTTATTGCACTCATTGTTGTATTTATTGTATTTACTTTACGTATACTGCTTACACTATGATCTTCATGTGAACAAATGATTTCATAGCACCCTGGTGTACATGATAATGACCTGACCTGTAATCTGTAAAATATATAACATGACAACACTGGTGCAGCTAGTTTGTAGCCACTGACTTCAGTTCATGTTCAACACAATGATTCAAGGACTGTAGGTGTTTGCCAGCTTGGATTGTGTTACAGGAGTCCAATGGGCTTAAGGGTGATCTAATTTAAATTGTCAGTTGTAGTATCATACAGGAAGTCTAATGTTTTAAATTGCATTCATGGAGTGTTCACTCCATCCTTCTCCCTGACTGCTGAATTACATTCAAGTGGACTACTTAGAGTCTTGGGATCCGATATAACTGTGATGATCATCCCACCTGATCAGGCAGGAATAGAGGGATAAGTATTATGTACAGGCAGATGCGATTAGTTAGTTTGGCATCATGGTTAGTGTTGACATGGTGGGCTAAAGGGTCTTTTTCACTACTGTACTGTACTGTACTGTACTACGTTCATCATGGAAGTGTGGATGGAATCCAGTCAGTGTCAGTCAGCACCTTCAGGAGAGGCAAGACGATAATGAAAAAGAAAGAGGGAAGACTATTTCCATGGACGTCCCAGTTTTACCCAATTCCAGCTTCAGATTTTCCATGGACAACAGGTCCTTGCTTCGTATGAAGCCCAACTCGCAGTCTGATACCACTCCATAAATGCTCACAGTTAGCACAAGGATAAATCTCTCTCTAATTTTTTGGAATCTCTCTTTCTCTAGAGCTTGGTGGAGCCCAGGACCCAGTTCCTTTCATTCATGTCTATGTTCACAATGACTCCCGGTTTAATGGGACCGCTGACAAAATAGAAGTTGCATTGCCTTCCGACACTGGCAGTCTGCGTGTTGAGCACACCATCTTCCTATCACCTGAGTGAGTACAGATCTGGCCTTAGACTAGTTTCCTGGTACCAGAGCCCACTGGATCACATAGTCAGGACCTGTTGCGTGGCTACAAATGGCTGAAATAACAATGGAAAATGCTGTACCTGTGGACATAGACCAGTACAGCACAGAAGCCTGGATCGCCTCAGGTGCAGAAGGAGAACAAGGAGGGAAGAGACAAAGACTTAAGACTTTTGCCTTCCATCACAGTGAGGAGGTGCCTGGTGAACTCACTGTGGTGGATGTTAATTTGTGTTTATTGTGTGGTTTTGTCATTTTGTACTATATGTAGGACTGCAAGGCAACAACATTCCGTTCAGACCGCAAGGTCTGAATGACAATAAAGGCTACTTTGACTTTGACTATGAACAGGCCCATCAGCCCACAATGCCTGTGCTGAACTAATCTCCTGCCTGCACATGATCTATATCCATCCATTCCTGCACATTCACGTGCCTATCTAAAAGTCTCTTAAACACCACAATTGTATCTGCTTCTATCACCACCCCTGGCAGTGATCCAGTCACCAACCATTCTGTGCATTCATAAAAACCTGTCCATCATATCTCCTTGAAACTTTCCCACTCTGACTTTAAAGCCATGACCTCTAGTTTTTGAAGTTTCCCACCCCAGGGAAAATGTCTACTCTATGCCTCACATAATTGTATACACTTCTATCAAGCCTCCCTTCAAACTCTGACCATCCCAGAGAAGCAATCCAAGATTGTCCAACCTCCTTATAGTTAGTGGCCTCAAATTCAGGCAGCATTCTGACATCCACTTCTGCACCCTCTCCAAAACGTCTACATTCTCCCTATAATGGGGCAACCAGAACTGCACACAATACTCCAAATGCAACTTAACCAAAGTTGTCTAAAGCTGCAAAACGACTTCTTGACTCATTGTCCCGACTGATGAAGACAAGCAGACTATCTGCTTTCTTTACCATTCTGCTTACTTGTGTCACCACTTTCAGGGGACCCTTCTTCGAGCCCATCTGAAGAAGGGTTCAGATCCAAAACATCACCTATCCACGTTCTCCAGTGATGATGCCTGACCTGCTGAGTTACTCCAGCACTATAAAATGGTAAAAATGATGCTGGGGGAGAGATGAGTCTTTAATCCAACTAAGCAGAGAAATCCCTTCATTTTGCACTATGAGAATCAGCCTGTGTGATAGGTGCCGTGAGAGCGTAATCTAGCTTTGCAAGTTCTCAAAGTGAGCCATTTCCGGAGACCATTCTGACTATTGTGATGGTAAATGAGATGAGGTTTGACATGTACTTGATGACTGGCTGAAGGACTTGGATCTTTGCTGTGTAACTCCGATGCTACCACGCTTTACTGCCTGGAAGAGCTATGCAGTTATATTCTATGAGTGACAAGGTACTTGAGTAACAGGAACACTTTCATCGGGAAGCCACCCCTGGCCAAAGTGCCTGAGCCGCCTAATATGCTTCTAGAGTTCTCTCTGCTCAGTGCGGGGACCCTTTTATTGATTTGCTGCCTTCTATATGTTACAGGGTGTACGACACCACCAGCGAGGAGCTCAGTGTCACCATCTCCAGCCACTTCTCCTCCGCTCCAGTAGCAGTTTCTGTCATTGTGTACACCTCGCTGTGCCAGTACTTTGACCTCCAGAGCCTGCGGTGGAGGACGGACGGCATCTTCCCCACACGCTGGACCAGGCCGGAGGAAGCAGTGTGCCTCACGCACCACCTCACTGTCTTTGGAGCAAGCCTCTTTGTCTATCCAGGCGCCGTGCAGTTTCTGCCTCCTGTACGATTATGGTTCAGAGCGGTGATCTATTAACATCAAAACTCTAAGCTGCTCTCGCTATAATACAACAGCCCCTAACAAGTTCTCCTTGTTAAGAGAATGCCCTGTAAATAATACAGTCCATAATGTATCCTCCCTGCAAGACATCCTTTCTAGATCACTCCTCCATAAAAATTATTCTTACTTTACCTCCTTATAAGCTATCCTCTATGTAATGCCTCCTACAAGTAATGCATTCTAATTTCCATGCCATCTTTATGTATCCATTACCTTCTTCATCCCCAATTAGACATCCGTTCTCTTAATTTCACTTACTGTTTACATGCCGATTGTGGACATTGGGATTCCCTTTCATGATCATTGACGTTCTCATGCCATCCTCGCACTTTGCTTGTCTTGCTCACTTTCCTCAGCTCACTTTCTCCAGCCTGATTCACACTGTAGTTGATCCCCAGCAAGACAAACATCTTCCTTTCGCATTTCATCGTTTTCTGTACCTGTTGTTATCCAAATAAATGAAAGTTTTGATTCTCTTTTTCCCATGGCCCGTGACCTAGACGCTCCTGACGCATTTGTTATTTAAAAGTTTGTTCGATGTTCCATTACCAATTTATTCCACTTAGTCTTGACCAAATCCTATATCATATTTAAAAATTACCCTCCTCTAATTCAGGAGTTCGACTTTAGATTTCTCCTCGAACCTTCTTCATTATCTAGCTTAACTCTGTGGTCTGATGCCTGTTGCTTCTTAAGTTTTCTTTCACGGACACCTGGTCCTCTTCATTCCCCATAACCTAGATCCAATATGTTCTCTATTCTTGAATTAGAAACAAATCGATAAAGGAAGTTCTCCACAAGACTTTTCAAAATGTTCTCCCAGTTTTTTCCTTTCACTCTAACTTTGTTTCAATCAGTATTGAGCTAATTGAAATGCTGTAATATCACCACTTTCCCAACCCTCCTTGCCAGATGCTCCTCCATCAGCCACAGACTGTGGAATGCCTCCAGTCTTGTGATTCCTGCTTCTTGATTCTAACCATCTGGATTTAAGCATTGACCTTCAAGGACAAACACTCCCTTCAGGTCTATAACATCTTTAATCAGTGCTGCTATTCCACTTCATTTCCCTTCTTCCTTTTCTTTTCTGAGCACCTTGTATCCTGGACTTTTTAAAGTCATGATCTAGTTATGATTTCTGCTTTATGATCCCATGCAGATATAAGAATCTGTAGCTCTCCAACTTTATTCACCATAGTTTGTGTATTTGCAGACCTCATACGAACCGGTTATTGTGTTTGGCATAGTCTGTTTTAGCCTATTCGCATTCTTAGTACTGCTCTCACTTCTCAGTACAATCTAACACTCCTAATTCTTAGTGCACCTTCATTTTTTTTTAATCACATATGGTGTCACATGTCCTGCTATTAATTTAGTATAAACTCTTCCAATTTAGTTTATCCAGCTACTTCCCTGGGGAAAATTGGGTTGAGGAGAGGCGCACGTATTTTTATGTGCGCAGGTTGTCCATTTACCGTCTACCGTCTAGCCCCAGAGTGCAGGTGGTTGGTTGTCAACATTTGGATGATAAGATCAGCTTGGGTTGAAGTATCTGCCTTTCTGTTCTCATTGTTGGAAACCTGCTGATAATATGCGTGCAATTGTAGGGACCCTCTGACCGTCTCCGCGTAGCTTCAGCGCCTCCCATGTGATTCAGCTGTGATTCCTTCGCAGGTGAACAGTCCAGTGCGGAACTCGATAGTTGCAATCACCTGTGCCTTGGTCTTTGCTCTTTACATCATGGTGGCTCTCATTGCCCACAAGCTGGACTACATTGACATCAACCGTGTCGGTATCATCCCTCACTGTGGGCAGCATGGTCGCTACAAGCATGAAGTAATGGTGAAAACTGGCTGGTACAGGAACTCGGGTAAGAGCACCTCATATTTAGTTTGGGCCGATTACAACCAAGTGGTGTGAACGTTGATTTCTAATTTCTGTAAATTGTCCCTAGTGTGCAGGATAGAGTTAATGTACAGGTGATTGTTGGCCAGCGTGGACTCGGTAGAAAAGGGGTCTGTTTCCACAATGTATCTATAAACTAAACTAAAATAAACTAAACTAAACAAGATCTCCTGGCACTACTTCTAAGAGCAGAAAGGTTCCTCCTGATGGGCTGGCCAGTATCTATCCCCCGGTCAACAATACTAAATTCTCTACAATATCATATGGTTATTGGAAGGGGGATTGCTGTTGGCGACAATCCTGTTTCCTGCATTTACTTTGGAACTTCCCCAAGTCTTATGTGAAAGTTCTTCCTTTCCTGCAGGGACCACGGCTCACGTAGGCATCAGTCTGTACGGATTGAACAAGAGTGGGTCCCGTCACCTGGACAAAGAAGGTGCGTTCCAAAGGAACGGCCTGGATGTTTTTCAGGTGGAGACGGATGCCAACCTGGGCGAGATCTGGAAAATACGAATCTGGCACGACAACACAGGTAGGTGTGAAGAAGCAAGCTGGCACGAGGCAGCATCGCAGTGACGCCTACTTGGACATGTTTGGTTCAGCACCTAACTTCAGAACTTCACAATGGAGGCTGTGTAGACGCAGTGGTAGAGTTGCTGCCTTACAGCATCAGGGACCGAGGTTCCATCCTGACTACGGGTCTGTGTGTGTGTACGGAGTTTGTGCGTTCTCCCCGTGACCTGCGTGGGTTTTCCAAGTGATCTCTGGTTGCCTTCCACACTCCAAAGACGTACAGGTTTGTAGGTTAATTGGCTTTGGTTGATTTGATTCCTTGTTTTAACATTGGTGTTCTGTGCAGGCTTAGACCCTTCGTGGTATCTGGAGCACGTGGCCGTCTGGGACAAGCAGACGGACAGGATATACTACTTCCTAGCTCAGGACTGGCTCTCTGTGGAGAATGAGAAGAATGAAGGGATGGTGGAGAAGGATGTGTTGGCAGCATGTAAGTACATCTGGAATTTATTTAGGCAGAGGATAGTGAATCTGTGGAATTCATTGCCACGGACGGCTGTGGAGGCCAAGTCAATAGATATTTTTAAGGCGGTGAATGACAGATTCTTAGTAAGGGTGTGAGGGGTTATGGGACTAGCATAGATGGGAATCTTTGATGGCATGGATGAGTTGGGCTGAAGGGCCTGTTTCCATGCTCTATGTTTTTATTGTTGTTTGTGGGACTCCATTGGGTGCTAACTGGGTGGCTAGTTTGACTGTGAAACAGAGACATGCTTTAGCAGGAGTTCACTGGCAGAAGGGGAATGGGTGATGCGGGCTCACGCCACCTTGTTCTTTTGTCACCAGGCCCGCAGGAGTTGCGCCGTTTCTCCCGCATCTTTACTTCACAATTGAAGCGTGGCGTGTCCGAGAAGCACATCTGGCTCTCGGTCTGGGATCGTCTGCCGCGGAGCCACTTCACTCGAGTCCAGCGAGTCACTTGCTGCACCCTCCTCATGTACTTGTTCTTTACCGTGGGGGCGGTGTGGTACGGAGCCGTCGGAACCAAAAGCAGAAGGTCTGTACCCTGTCAACAACATACCCAGTTGCAAACCCCTTCAGGCTTGTGGCCCTATCAGTCTGTTCATGTCTGAGCCAATACCTCTAGATGCTGGTCAAGAGCGTCTGGGTTAGGGAATCAGTGTCCTGTGGCTTGTGCTCTGTACATGGATGTTTAATTATGTACTGACCCCTCTCCAGTGCCAAGGCTGGATTTTTACCCTGCTGAATGCAACAGTGTAGTAGACAAAGTCAACGCCTGCAGAAATAGAAAATAGGTGCAGGAGGAGGCCATTCGGCCCTTCGAGCCAGCACCACCATTCATTGTGATCATGGCTGATCGTCCCCAATCAATAACCCATGCCTGGCTTCTCCCCATATCCCTTGATTCCACTAGTCCCTAGAGCTCTATCTAACTCTCTCTTAAATCCATCCAGTGATTTGGCCTCCACTGCCCTCTGTGGCAGGGAATTCCATAAATTCACAACTCTCTGGGTGAAAAAGTTTTTTCTCACCTCAGTCTTAAACGACCTCTCCTTTATTCTAAGACTGTGGCCCCTGGTTCTGAACTCGCCCAACATTGGGAACATTTTTCCTGCATCTAGCTTGTCCAGTCCTTTTATAAATCCCTCGCCCCATCCTCCAACAATGGGGAAACAAGAATTCTTGTTGTGCTAAAGTTGAGAAACTACTTAACAAATGTTGTCTTGTGAACAGGCTTCCTGTGGCATACCTGGCCACTGTCACAGGTGAGACGGTGGCAGTCGGCATTGTTCTGGCTGGTGCTGTGTTCCCCGTCCATCTCTTCTTCACGTTCCTCTTCAGAAGAACCCGTAGCAAGGTAAGGTTGGCATCACTGCAGCGTGAGGGCACGGGGGAGCAGTTTATTCCCATAGATGCCAGTGTTACTTATATGTAATATTGATCCCATCGCAAACTTTCCTTGCTTTTTGTTTCTTATTGTCCTTATTCCTCAGATGTTAGGGCCTATGAGGCTGGGTTTTACATCCCTTCCTTAATGTTGCGATTATGACCTTGTTATTTGGATTGGTGTTCACATTCTATGATATTAAGTTTGGTCTCACTCAAGAAATCAAGTTGTATTCCAATCAGCTGAGACAGTTGGAGTTGTCAAGCTGATCAGCGGTTGTTGATGTTAGAATTGAAGTCTATTCTATTCCGCTGTTCTCAGTTGTAATAGTAATGGGTGCAAGGAGTAAAGGCCTGTTCGGCCATCATGACTTTGAATCCTGCGGCCCGCATGCCCAGGACGGATTTGGACATTGACACATCACTGTCAGTAATGCCCAGTTGCCCAATCGTGGTTCCTTTTTTGGCTGCAACTGGAAGAGAACTTGGACACATCCAGGCTCAGCAGCATCTGGGTGTCATGTGGTACTTGGCCAGCGCACAATGTGTTGAGGCTTACTCAAAGACTGAAGTGGCTTCTTTCTGCCTATGGCCAAAACCATGGGTCATCCTTAGTCAAGCAATGACCAGACATGCTAAGATGTCACACAGCAACAAAGGAGGTGTTTGCAGTCAGGAAGGAGGACTCAAACACGATTCTAACTGGGCTGGAATCCGTACATTAATTATTCAGCAAGTATAACATCCCCTTCACTTCCCCGCTCCTGTGGCACTCCAGCAATACCCTGAATGCAAAAACTGTCAGCCTACTGCTCACAGTAACCCGACCCAGCTATTGACGATGGCAGCCACCAATGGTGACTTTGACACTCTATCGCAGGTCACTGTGGATAACCCAGAACCGTCGACCAAAGAGACACAATCTGTGGAAATGGATGTGTACCTGGACCCATCTGAGCTTGGCCGCTCCTCTTTCCTCTCCATCCCCACAGGCCTGGATTCCATTGTGGATGAAAGCTCAGAGAGTTGTGTAAGTGTAAAGGGAATTGTGTAAGTATGAAGCTGTTCTGGGTAAGCAGGTCAGTTAAGAGAATGAATTTGCCTTTACAGAGTGCCTTCAAGATTCAAACACTGTCGAAATGCTGTGACATTGTCAGGAAACCAACAGCTGATTCATGCATGATAAGGGCCTACAAACATCAACAAATCTATTTTAATGAAGACATTTAAAGGATAAACATTAACCAAGGCATTGAGGATGACCTTCTTCAAATAATTGAGGAGTTTAGAGATACAGTACGAGAACAGGCCCTATCCTGCCGAGTCCATGCTGATCAGTGATCCCTGCACACTAACACTATCCTACACACACTATGGACAAGTTATATTTTTACCAGGCCAATTGGCCTATAGACCTGTACATCTTTGGAGTGAGGGAGGAAACCGAAGCTCACAGAGAAAACCCACACAGTCATGGGGAGAACGTACTAACTCAGTACAGACAGCATCCATAGTCAGGATCAAACCTAGGTCTGTGGGGCTGTAAGGCATCAACTCTACCGCTGGGCCACGGTGCCACCCACTTTATACAGCAATGAGTTACAAGCTATAATTTACTTGAAAGGTTAGGTCATTTATAGATGGAATAATAGATACTCAGAAATTAATAACCGACTGGAATCAAATCAAAGGGTGTGGGTGATACACAAAATAAACCATATATATTTTGCAGTGGTTTTGTTAATGAGTAAAAAGTCAAGAATCTTTCATTGTCATGGATACTAGGACTGGAACAATATTTGTTTTACTTACTACTGCTTTACAGGCACAATAAATGCAACAATACAACAAATACATATACAATAAATGATCTATTATGCTCGGTAACCAACTGATGAATCCTTGCTCTGGTGCAGCAGGTTGTATCAAATACCTGCAGTGTGTGTGTTAAATCTTGTTTATTCCCTGATGAGGCACAATTACTTTGTTCCTTTGTATCTGAGCAGGAATCTCTCGGGAGTAAACAGACGGAACCTGATTTTGGATTTGCTCAGCAGCTGGTCAGTGAAAGGTACAGACACTTTTCTTTCTTCAACAATTACCTTGTATTTCCTCCGCACGCTGACAAAATAGGTAAAGGAAAGACAGCTCTAGGTTTCCATCCTGTTCTGAACTAGGCAGGGCTTGAGGATATTACACTTCAGCTAGAGTGTCCCAGGGCGATGGAAGGGCAGTTGGCATTTGGCCAATGAGTGAATGCTGAATTTCTACCTCCATGTGTTGGTTGAGGATGTTGCAATGGCATTGATGGGCAAGTAGCTGTTTCACACTGTGGGCCTGACCTCAGCCACAAGTGAGATGTTCAGAAGATCAGATCAGGAGTAGAATTAGGCCACTCGGCCCATCAAGTCTACTCCGCCATTCAATCCTGGCAGATATATCTCTCCTAACCCTATTCTCCTGCCTTCTTTCCATAACCTCTGAAACATGTTCAAGGGTGTTGCGCCCAATCTGAGTGCAGCAGAATAGGATAATTGAGAGTAGAAACAAAGAACTGCAGATGCTGATTAATACCAAAGATAGACACAAAGGCTGGAGTACCTCAGCGGGTCAGGCAGCATCTCTAGTGAAAAAGGATGGGTGGCGTTTTGGTTCAGGACCCTTCTTCAGTCAATTGAGGTTGGGTGATAAATGTTGGCTCGTCAACCATGATCAGATCCCATAAAATGAATACATTTCAAACCATTAACCCCCAAACTAACCTCACTCAATACAGTGAAGATAGACACAAAATGCTGGAGTAACTCAGCAGGTCAGGCAGAATCTCGGGCTGCTGGGATGCTGCCTGACCCACTGAATTACTCCAGCGTTTTGTATCTATCCTTGGCGTAAACCAGCATCTGTAGTTCCTTCTTACTCACTCAATGCAGTCTTCTCATATTTCTGTTTGTGTGACCTCACTGTACAAATAATGGATACTATCATCTTTTATAATCATATTAATGGCTTTTGGATAACGGAAAGATGAGGAAGATGCTATAAATGTAATTCAGAAATGTGTGGATTGTATCCCTCTTTAAAACTGAGTATCAGCTGCAACTGTTGCTGGACTGTATGAATTATATGCCACTGTTTCAGTGAGTGCTCTGCTCTCTCTCCTTCTTCAAAACTGTAGCTTTTGGAACAGTTGGCCATCGTATGACAGTCTTTTCAACATCCCCGACCTCTTGAACCACGATCCCTTCCAAAGTCAGAATAAAGTGTTGAAGAGGAAGAAACCTTTGATGAAAAGGGGGAGTAAGGCCTTTTCATCTTCAGATGAAGATTCACTCTCCTTTTCCATTTCAGACTCCTTTGACAGCAGGAGTTTGAAGCACCATCAACTGACAGCATCAGGTAAGTGAAAGTTATCTTGTTCGATAATTGGGATAGTTGGCATTGGTGGATGGCTGAGATGCAGAGGGAGTGAAGTCCTCATCTCTGGGAGGTTGTGGGCTGCATTTCCCTGTGGCTATCAAACGATACAACTCCTGCCCCTTCTGTCGTGGGGTAGACTGACTCCCCTTCTTCCACCCCCCCCCCCCCTTAAAACCTGTTTGGAAACAGATTCCCAATGGGAGAGCCTATCCCATAATAACTCAACGTAGAGAACGAGCATTGGGTTTGCCGTGGGGAACTTTCAATCCATTCACCAGCAGTGGATGGAAGCCCATGCCTTAAACAGCCCACTCTCCCACTCCACCTGTAGCCAAGTCATCAGGTTCTATCAGCCATCTTAGAACTAGAGTGGAACCAGGTCATCCTCCATCCCGAGAGATGCTGATGAACCAGGGGCGCCTTAGTTTTGGATTTCCTTCACTAAACCTTCCTGTATTTCTATCGCTGTTAAGATCCTTTTTAAAATCTTTGGTTTCTGGTATCCTACTCGTCTACCTCATCTGTTGGGCTGATAACACCATGGGCACTTTATCACATTAAGAAAGCCATTAAAAAAAAGCATGCAATTTTGTGTATACTGCCACATGTTAGTTTAGTTTAGTGCAGTTTAGAGATATAGTGTGGAAACAGGCCCTTTGGCCCACCGAGTCCACCCTGACCATGATCGCCCATGCACTGGTTCTTTCCTACACACAAGGGGCAATTTACAGAAGCTAATTCAAGCTACAAATCCGCACGTCTTTGTAATGTGGGAGAAAACTGGAGCATCCGGAGAAAACCCATGTGGTCACAGGGAGAACGAATGAACTCTACACAGACAGCACCTGCGGTCAGGATCGAACCCACGTCTCTGTGACGCCTATACGTGATAGAGAAATCTATCCAACACTGCCTTCACTTCCCAAAATACCAGTGGGAATCCTTGCCCCTATTAGGAGTACAACAAAAGTACATTCACCACTTGTTTTCCCGATCATCAGGAGCATGGGCCATATGAGCAACCTCTGTTCACCCTGACATGAATTAGTCCATGTTATCTTGCAGTGCAATTATGCCCCAGTTTAGTGATTCTTATGTTTCATTCCCAGATGAAGATCTCATGCTGAGCATTGCAGCAGAGGCAATCTATAACGACAAGTCATCAGACCAGGTGACTTCTGACAGTGGACATTTCTCTCCAAGGACAGAGATAGACCTTGTCTCTGAGAAGTACGTATAGCTCATCATCAGCACTTTGATCAGTGAAGTTGTATTGATAATAGAAGCTCGGATCTTCCATTTGGTCTCTCTCACCTGCTCTGTCATTCAACATGGTTTACCTTTCAAAAACAGTCACTATTGTTGCAACGAACTTAATCAACAGTTCAACCCAGTCAGGAGGTTACAAGGCCCAAGTGCTCTTCTTTTAACAATAACTAGGAACAGCAGATGCTGGTTTACCAAAGAAAGACACAAAATGCTGGAGTAACTCAGCGGATCAGGCAGTGTCTCTGGGGAACATGGATAGGTGATATTTCAGGTCGGGACCCTTCTTCAGACTAATTGCAGCGAGGGTGGAAAAGAAAGCTGGAAGAGATGAGGGGCAGGACAAAGCATGGTCAGTAATAGGTGAACACAGGCGAGAATTTATTTTAAAAGACAGATTGCCATCTACTATTAACATGCATGGCACACTCATCTTCTGCCTGATCAGTAGAACACACCAGGGGTACGGGATGAAGAAACAAAGCCTTGCATTCCAATGCTGTATTTTACTGAGGTGAACCAACAGATATCACTTGAATGAGGTTCCGAGAGGAATTTGGAGTAGCATTGGTGACAGGGCCAGCGTAGATCAATGGCAGTGTTGATAAGTTCATGGGTATCAATGTTTGGTAATGTGGCCTGTCTTTTACTTTGCTGTAGTTTGGACTGCTCTCTCGGTACCTGGTCTGACTGTGGAGAGAGGAAACCGCATCAGTCGCCTTCGTTCATTTCATCAAGAGGAATGGCCAGCAGCTTCCTGACTAGCTTGGGGGCTACCATCACATGGGGCTCCGCCTCGTCCACTCGCATTGGTGAGGGAGCTTACACCCACCCACCCAAAGCACTTTTAGTATTTACTACTTTAGTTTAGTGATACAGTGCAAAAACAGGCCCTTTGGCCCACCGAGTCTGCACCGACGCAGCGATCCCCGCACATTAACATTGTCCTACACACTGGAGACAATTTGCAATTGTAAAATGCCAACTAACCTACAAACCTGTATGTCTTTGGTGTGTGGGAGGAAACCAGAGCACCCAGAAAAAACCCACGCAGGTCTTGGGGAGAACGTACAAACTCTGTTTCCTATGTCTTATGATCTTATGAAGCATGATCTGGCAATACCAAATTTAGCACCTGCATCCTCTTATTAAAAAGCATTTTAATCGCAAAATAATAATTCTGTACTGATTAAAAACTGTAGATGCTGCAGTCAAGTTGGATTGAGCAAACGCAGGTTAATGTTTCAGTCCGTGACCTTGCTGTGTTACCACATTTCAATTACCCACGTTTTATTACGAGTTTATAATAATGTTTTTGTTTCTGAATTGAGAGAGCATGTGTGTTGGTCCATGCCAACAGACAGATTTGGTTCACCTCAAAGATGCTTCTCCCAAGTATTGGTCCTAAACTGGAATAGCTGAGAGTTATCTTGTCAGTGTAGCGAAATCCCACTAAGCAGACCAGTCAGTCACTGCAGAGTCTGAGTTTACAAACCCTTGCCCAATCCCCTGTGATATATTTACCTTTTAATTCTTTCCACTGTCACTTGCCATATGCACTTGCTATTCTTCACATGGGTGCCTTGAGAATGTGCTAACAGCATGTTCAAACCTGGATAGGATCACAGTCCAGCTACATTCAATATCTGGATGCACACATAACTACTCACACTGATCAGAAATCAAGAGCAGGATCCAAGTCCAACTATTGTTCCACGACAGCTACAAATAAAGATGTCACTGCCATTCTCCGCCTGATTTATCTGTGTTGTGTGGGACATTTAGCTATATTTTTACCTAGTTATTGTTTAGTGCTTGTAAAGGTGTGGAGAGAGATAATTCTGCTGCAAACTTGGCTTGATGTGCAAGTAGAGACACACTCAGGTGACTATCCCCAGTGAGGCTATAATAATGACTCCAAAGTTGTTGGTGAACGATGGGGGTACCTCACCAAGAAGCATTCCAGGATGTTGTCCCCAAGATGTAGCAGACACTGGGTGACAGTGGCCCCAGGTTTTGTTTGAACTAGCAGTGTCCCATAGACAGAATTGCTGCTCTCAACATCGCACCTTCTCTAAACCCCCTCACAGTCTGGGCAATCATGTGTACAATACTTGTTCTGTGCATTGCAGCATGGAGAATTCATCCTCAAACACACATTCTGTTCCTCTGCGGATTCGGAGAGTTTATCCTAATTAGCCACCAGCAGTGTATTTTGTATCATTGGCCGCATTAAATGGATGGGATCATTGAGAATGCATTAATTGTAGGTTTAACTGTACAAACTGGCTCTAATACCAAGTCCCGATGTCTTGTTCATTATTTCTTACAGGAATCTCCAAGAGCCCAAGGAAATGGCTCTTCCCTCATTCAGTCCTCTATGTAACGTACCTCCTGTGCTTCATGCTCATTGCTGCATGTATCAGTCTGACTATCTCCTATGGCATGTTATTCCCAAACCATGTGGTGCTCATGTGGCTGATTTCTGCCTCCTTCTCCTTTCTGACCTCATTTTTCTTGCTGGAACCTCTGAAGGTAAGCTCGCCCTATTCCGAAAATGCCAAAACATTGAGGAGTAACCGGTGTGACCACTATGTTGGTGTTTCATTTCAGGCATATGTGGGTTACTTGGGACAGTTGCCAGCAGTGATCCAATCTAAACTGAGTTTGGTTCTTTTCAATCCAAGCTTCAACTGGAATAAATCTAGCTTGTTGGCCTCGTGCAGGGAGGTCACAGTGTAGTTTGCAGAGAATTGGGGCAAATATCATGAGATTAGAACAGTTGAAGAGTAATCTATATTATCACAGGGCAGCAAATTCTTCTAGACGTTGCATGAACAACTGCATAATCAGTTCCCAATTCATTGTCCACCTGGACTGTGCTCTCCTTCCTGACTGACCCCCTCCATTGTTATCATGTTGCATTAGCTTCAGCTGCTAAATTTGCTCTCAGGTGACCAGTTTACCTTGTATAAGTTGACCAAGGCATTGACCAATTTACTATTCCCTTGTGAGCCATAAATTTTAGTTTAGTGTAGAGATACAACGTGGAGATAAGCCCTTCGGCCCACCGAGTCTGTGCTGACCAGCAATCCCCGTACACTAGCACTATCACACACACACACACACACACGCGCACTAGGGACAAGTAACAATTTTACTGAAGCCAATTAACCGACAAACCTGTACTTCTTTGGAGTGTGGGAAGAAACCAAACCACCCGGAGAAAACCCAAACAGGTCACGGGGAAAACCCACGCGGTCACAGGGGGAACATACAAACTCCGTACAGACAGCACCCGTAGTCATGATTGAATCCAGGTCTCTGGTGCTCTAACTCTACTCTAACTAACTCTAACTCTACTGCTGCACCACCGTGCCATGCCGTCTGGTGAGAGTTTATTTCCTGTTTATCCATTTGAGAGTCAAGAGGATTATTCAGCAATAATTATACTTTTCTATGTATGGTTAATCCCAATAATGCCAAAAACCAAAGTAATTATTCCATTACAGTCAACTCTTCCCTTGAGAATAATATTAAGCTCAAAAAATGTGTAAGGAACTGTCCAATGTTTGCAGAGGAAGTTGGAATGAGCTCCCAGATTGTAGAGGGTTTTGGCTGTTTTAACCAGTGAACTCCATATATGTTGATTTGCAAAAAGAAGGAGGTTAATTTGATTTTCTGTGATTGAATCCCATGTAGGTGTTGTGCGAAGCCCTAATCCTTGCTCTGATTACCAAGCCGGTGGATCCTGATGAGGATGATAAACTGGTCGAAGAACCTTTAGTTAAGAAAACCTCAGAAAGAATTGGTAAAGTCCGAGCACCATACGGCTACAGTCTCCTTCAAGCTAAAGAGGAAGCAAGGAAAGTGAGAGCATTGTACACAATGATGAAGGTACAAGGTTTGCAATTCACACACAAGGCCACAACTAAATCTGATTGAGATGTTTAATGCGCAGCAGAACTCATTGGTACGCAAATCTACTGAGTATATTCCACGTGTAAATAGAATTTTGGACACCAAAGGTATCAGGATATACCGAAATAAAACATCTTTGACATTGAAGGGCTGTTTGGTGTGTTCCTGTTTCTGCTCCAGCTTTTTATAAAACTAATTCCCCTGGTGTGCAAATCAGAAGGAAGCAGAGAGAGTATTATATGGAAGAGTGTGAAGTCATCTATTCTGGTTAAGCTGACATGCAGGTATTGTAAGCGATGAGGAATACAAATGGGTTTATTGCAAGAGGATTTGTCTCAGGATAAAGATGTTTTACTGAAATTATGTAGGGCCTTGGTGAAATCACTCCAGGAATATTGTTTGCAAATCCAACCTCCAGAATGGAGAAAATACATTATATTACGAATTTTGAAACCGGGGGTGGGGGGGGGGGGGTGGAATAGCAGATGAGGGGGAGGGGGGGGGGGGGGGAATCCAGGTGGGGTACGGAAGAGGGAAGTGGGGGGTGGGGATGAGAGGCTATTAGGACTAGCTCAGGCAAATTGGACTAGCGCAGATAGGCAAGTGTGTCGACATGGGTTGTTGGGCCAAAGGACTTGGTTCTGTGCTATATAACTATAATTTTAAAGGCAGAGGGGAATGAAGCAAAGTTCCAGATTGTCAAGTCTGTATGGATGGATAGATGGCATTGAATAGATAGAATGGAAACTAACTAAATAAGCCTTGGATGTATTAATGGTAAAAGGACCTGGAATGTCTCTATTTGATGTGCTCAGACTGAGATTCCTTCCTCTCTAGAACTGTATTGTGCACATGCTCTTCCTACTGGTGGTGCTCATCATCAACTACCAGGGATGTACTCAAAACACCAACGCACGATTTCTGCACACCGCCATTCGACAGTCTGTTGTTGGCAGGACTCCACATGCACCGAAAGTTGCTGCTATTTGGAGGTCAGTGATCTGGAGCATTTCAAGAGCTGGAATCCACTTTTATCTCTGAATAACACAGTCTTTTTTTAGTTTAGTTTATTGTCACGTGTACCGAAGTTTTGTTGCGTGCTAACCAGCCAGCGGAAAGACAATACATGTTTATAATCGAGCCACCCACGGTGTACAGATCTATGGTAGTGAAGATTGTGGCCAAATGATTTCAGAACCCATTTTGAGGACTCCATCGAGACCAAGTCCACACCGACCAGCGAATAACACGTACTCCACTCGATGGGTCAATTTACAATTTTTACCAAAGCCAATTATCCTTCAAACCTGTAGGTTTTTATAGTGTGGGAGAAAACCAGTGCACCTGGGGAAAGTCCACACGGTCCTTAGGAGAACATACAAACTCCTTACAGACAGGGCCCGTAGTCAGGATCGAAACCTGGTCTTTGGCGCTGTAAGGCAGCAACTCTACTGCTGCGCCACCCAGCTTGGTGCAGGGAACAGAGATTAACATTTTTGGATCATTGCGATTTCTCCCGAGGCAGAAGTGACCTGTACAAGAGGGATACAAATAGGTTAAGTTAATGGGCAAGAAATTGCTCGGTTGAGAATAT
Source organism: Amblyraja radiata (assembly GCF_010909765.2). NCBI lineage: Eukaryota > Metazoa > Chordata > Chondrichthyes > Rajiformes > Rajidae > Amblyraja > Amblyraja radiata. The sequence continues at coordinate 19,366,545 of NC_045981.1, read as the reverse complement.
TGTAGGAAAATAAGGTTATCCAGTGAAGGAGTGAATGAAAAATCAGATTGTTATTCCAATCACATACGGTTACAAAACATTGTGATAGGATGTGATGTGGGAGTTATGTTACAACAATTAGCAAGATTTATAAAGGACCTGTCCCACTTAGGTGACTTTTTAGGCGAGTGCAGGAGACTCTGCGCTCGCCACATGGTCACCACATGTTCGCTGGTGGTCTCTGGTGAGTCTCTTTCATGGTCAAGAGGTGAGCATAAAGTGAGCACGAGTTTTCAGAACCAAGGAACCAAGGAAAACCGACCGGTAATGTTAAATGCACGTCAAACTTCACAGCTGTGTATCTCGGGCTTATTAAAAGTTGTCTGGCTTCTTAAAAGTGTCTCCACTCCTTCTTTCTCCCCCCACCCCCACCTCTCCACTCCCCCCCCCCTTTCTTCTCCCACCACCTCCTCCCCGCTCTTTAAAGGACTTACCGTATACTGTGCTAGCCGTCTTTAACCTTCCTGTTCATCGCGGTGTGTGTCTGTATCACCTTGGCTTTGCACCGTGTGAATTTCAGACAGCGCTCCCCCACTTACCCTGGCCCCCGCCTTTGCGATATGTTTGCGTGTTTTGATGCAATGTTACAGGACACCAAGACTGCACCTGGAGTGTTCCAATAAGATTTGGTCTTCATATTTAAGGAATGATACCTATTGGAGGCAGTGCAAAGAAAGCTCATGAGGTTAACTCCTGGATTGAAGGGGTTAATCTATGTTGAGTTGTGTAAATTGAGTCTATACCCATTGGGTTTAGAAGAATGAGAAATGATTGACTGATTCCTGTTCCAGTTTCACATATTTGGTGCCCAAAGATTTAGTTTGTTCACAGGCCAACTGATACCTGGCAGTGGATAGGAAGGACATTACTGCCTCACTTGTACAATAACTCTAGGCTGACGCTGTTTGGAGTTCCACAGCTACGACAAGTCCGGTTACAAGAGGGTAAGTACATGGGGGGTTTGCTCCAGTTAAAGACTGATGCATATCTTCCAGCTGAACTGAAGTGAACTGCAGCGATTTCTCGTTTTGCAAAGATTGGGACATGGGTTGCTGCAACTGTGATGAGCTGAGGTATATTACTTGGTCCCTGGACAAAGTAACTGCCAGTGCAGATGGGAGACCCTATTAGCTGCAGGAGCATGCAAGTAAGGGGACAGAACTATCCCACTGGGTACTGGTTACCGGGTAATCGTAATAGGATCGGGTGATGAGGAGGTGGAAATGGGATTGCTTGTTGGTATCTAATGTGCACATCTGAAAGAGTGGTGAAGACAAAACATTAAGACCGAGGAAGCGACTGTAAGTATGTGCGCTGATACTGCAGCAAGTAGTTCTTTTGTTGGCTGGGGCGCAACTGAATTACCTCAACCATGCTCCAGTGAGATGGAGCAAGGCAGCATTGAACAGATTTGTTTCTGGGGGATGTGGGGAAAGGTTGGGGTGGGGGTAGAGGGAGCTTCAACCTACAGAGGAAGTAGCCAGCAGAGACAGATGAATCTAGTTAGGTTCTCATGGGTCATATGCAGGTACAGATTGGACATTCATTTCAAGTGAGGGGATTTTTTTTTTGAAGGATTGTAGGATTAGACAGGGAGAAGATCCAAGAGCCACTCACACTTCAGGGGTGCACTGACCTCACCCAAAGGACAACTAGTCAGGTGGCAATGGGAAGCTTCCGGAAATCCTCAGTTAGCGGCCACTGGCAGAGCAGGGCTCCATAGAAACATAGAAAATAGGTGCAGGAGGAGGCCATTCGGCTTTTTGAGCCAGCACCGCCATTCATTGTGATCATGGCTGATCGTCCCCAATCAATAACCCGTGCCTGCTTTCTCCCCATAATCTCTTGATTCCACTAGTCCCTAGAGCTCTATCTAACTCTCTCTTAAATCCATCCAGTGATTTGGCCTCCACTGCCCTCTGTGGCAGGGAATTTCACAAATTCACAACTCTCTGGATGAATGTTTTTTCTCACCTCAGTCTTAAATGGCCTCCCCTTTATTCTAAGATTGTGGCCCCTGGTTCTGAACTCGCCCAACATTGGGAACATTTTTCCTGCATCTAGCTTGTTCAGTCCTTTTATAATTTTATATGTTTCTTTAAGATATCCCCTCATCCTTCTAAACTCTAATAATAATTAATTTTATTTTTTGGGCGCCTTTCAGAAATCTCAAGGACACCTTACAGAGATTACAAGAATAATAAAACATATAATCAGAATAAAATAAATAATAAAAACATCACAGAGACACAAATTAAAAACAGAATTCAGTCCAAAAACAAAAAAATCAAAATCACAGTGTGAAGAGAGAGCAGCGGCAGCTAAAGCGTGCCAGCGTCCACTCTCCCTTCCGACAGCCATCTTGGACAAAGACTAACAGGTTTACTTACAGACAAAAAAATCATCCCTCCACAATGGTTACCACTGTGAGGGAAGGCACAATGTCCAGTCCCCATCCCCAGTTCACCCAAAGTCAGGCCTATTGAGGCCACCGCAATTGCCTCTACGGAGGCCCGATGTTCCTGGCCGTTCTCACCGGGTGGTGTTGACCTGGCGTCGGGAGAGTCCTCTCAGCGGCTGGACCACCTGGAACGGCCGCTTCCTGACTGGGGACCGCGGCTTCCGAAGCCGACAAGGCCGCGCCGGTTTGGAGCACCCAGGCTCCCGATGTTAAAGTCGGCGCCGCCCGCTCCGCTCCGCAGCCCGGAGGTGTTGATCTCGGCGGTCACAGCTCCAGCGCGGCGATCCAGCGCGGCGACCCAGGCAAGGCATCGCCCGCTCTGCTCCGCGATAGCGCTCCAGCGCTGTGCCGCCACCGAAGCCGAGGTGCTGGGCGGTCCCCGCCAGGAAACGGCGCTCCAAGCCCGCTGGTAGGCCACGAGGACGGGTCGATGGGCAGCCCGGAGAAAAAGCTGCCTCACCGACCAGGTAGGGACCTAGAAGTAGAATTGCCCCCTACCCCCCACATTAAAAAGTCCATTTCTCCAACGGACGAAACACAGGACTTACTCAAAACTTTTTAAAAAAGCGAATTAAACGGACGACTGCTGGTTAGCAGCCATTCCCCAAGATGGCTCCTCCTCCGATCCTCTAGTGAATACAAGCCTCGTCTTTTCAATCTTTCCTCATATGACAGTCCCGCCATCTCAGGGATCAATCTCGTGAACCTACGCTGCACTGCTTCAATCACAAGGATGTCCTTCCTCAAATTAGGAGACCAAAACTGTACACAATACTCCAGATGTGGTCTTACCAGAGCCCTATACAACTGCAGAAGAACCTCTTTACTCCTATACTGAAATCCTCTGGTTATGAAGGCCAACATTCCATTAGCTTTCTTCACTGCCTGCTGTACCTGCACGCCAACTTTCCGTGACCGGTGTACAAGGACACCCAGGTCTCGCTGTACCTCCCCCTTATCAAACCTCATTGAGATAATAATCTGCCCCCTTGTTTTTTGCTGCAAAAATGGATAACCTCACATTTTTCTATATTATACTGCATCTGCCACACATCTGCCCACTCTCTCAATCTGTCCAGGTCACCCTGCAACCTCCTAACATCATCTTCGCAGTTCACACTGCCACCCAGCTTTGTGTCAAACTTGCTAGTGTTGCTCCTAATTCCCTCTTCCAAATCATTAATATATATGGTAAACAGTTGTGGCCCCAACACCGAGCCTTGCGGCACTCCACTCACCACTGCCTGCCATTCTGAAAAGGACCCGTTCACTCCTATTCTTTGCTTTCTGTCTACCAACCAATTTTCTATCCACGTCAACACCCTACCCCCAATACCATGTGCTCTAATTTTAGTCACCAGTCTCCCGTGCGGGACCTTATCAAAGGCTTTCTGAAAGTCTAGATACACTACATCCACTGGCTCCCCACTGGCTCACATTCTCAAAAAATTCCAAAAGATTAGGCAAGCATGATTTTCCTTTCATAAATCCATGCTGACTTGGACTAATCCTTTTACTGCTAACCAAATGCCCCATTATTACCTCTTTAATAATTGACTCCAGCATCTTTCCCACCACCGAAGTCAGGCTAACTGGTCTGTAATTCCCCGTTTTCTCTCTCGCTCCTTTCTTGAAAAGTGGGATAACATTAGCTATCCTCCAATCCACATGAACTGATCTTGAACCTATTGAACATTGGAAAATGATCACCAATGCGTCCACTATTTCGAGAACCAGCTCCCTGAGGACCCTGGGATGCAGTCCATCAGGCACCGGGGATTTATCATCCTTCAGTCCCATTAGCCTACCCAATACTGTTCCAGGCTACAGTCAAATAGATTTGGCCACTGTCAGTGACTTGGGACAATGAGAGAAGGCTCTTTGAATGGGAATCAGTGATTCCAAACACTAATACATTGGGAGGCAGGTTATTTCAATGTAACAACTGTACCTGATGAGACAAATTTTCCACTGAGCAATTTCTTTCTATTTTACAAGAGCACGATGTCATTATAATATAAGTTCTCAGCAGTGATGAAAATAAAACTATCCAATTCTCCATTATGTACCTATCTCAGGTCAATGGTCCCCATGGGCTTACAGGCTATTCTCTTGCATTGATCCTGATGTTTTCTGCAGCCATTATAATTCGCTAAACAACAAAACAATGAATGGGAGTATCAATCACACTTTGGCTTATTCGTCTGCTAACTTTACAGGGTAAGAGGGACATTTACTATTGATGGTACTGCTTTTTCAGCATGCTTTGTCTAAAGTTTATAGTCACTCTTGGTGTATAGTGGTAGTTCAGTTGATGCCTGCAGAAGCACATTAATAGAAAAAGCATTAAAGGGATGATTGTAGCATTGTAAACAGAGTGGTGCATTACTGACAGTGCTGCTGTGCTGGGTACCTGGGCCAAAGCCTTCTCCCTCCCCCCCCCCCCCCCCCCCCCCGCCCCCCCCCGCCCTCCCTCCATCCACCATTGCATTGTGCTGTATGCTGGCAAACTGGTGCATTTCCACTCTGTGGCTCAGTGTGGATGGGCTGGCACTGTGTAGGCCAGGCTGGGCGGTGAGAGTGCCCGGCACTGAGATATGGGGCTCAGGACCACACTCTGGATGGCAGGATGAGTACAGCCATGGATGGGGAACTGGCTGGCAGACTGGCTTCAGTTCAGTTTAGTTTATTGTCATGTGTACCGAAGTACAGTGAAAAGCTTTTGTTGCGTGCTAACCAACCAGTGAAAAGGCAATGCATGATTACAATCGAGCCATTCGCAGTGTACAGAATTAAGGAATACTCAGGGAGTTCAGACAGGGTAATTGATGGCATTGTAAATTCTGGCTGAAAACAAGCAGTGTAGTAAGTGTTTGTTTCTTTGCTCTGCAGTGCATGGTACACTGGAGAGGTGAAGACCCACAGCAGTGACCAATATACGCTGGAACTTGGGAATAACTCGGAAGAAAGCAGTTCAATTTTGAAGGACTTGTACCAGGATGGCTGGATGGATGCAATGTGAGTGAAAGAAATAACTCGTACCTAGTGGGCAAAAGTAGATTGATATATCATGAGAGCATAGAAATGTGGGGCTGTGACTACACAAGCGGGTGCCAGGAGACAATTAGCAGATGACGGTGAGGGCTCTGGATGGAAGTTCTCGGTATAAGGAAGCAGCAGATTAGAAGATTCCAATTTTGGCTCGGATGTATTGAGGATATGGACTCCTCATCAGAGAAATGCCTGCACTGGTGGAAATGCTGCAGGTTGCATCCCTGGAGTAGGGAAGGGTGGAATATGGAAATGAAAATCTTAGTGAATTGACGGGTAATTTGGAGGAAGGGATCCATGCTGAAGATTTGATGGTAAGGCATGAGGGACATCATAGTCAAAGATCTATCAGTGGGATATATAATTCAGATCAGAGTCTGGGAAAGGTGTTCTTAATCCATTAGTTCACAGTTTTCTGCATGTCCATCCTCAGTAACCTTTGCCCTAGACAGAAGATTCCATTAATTCTGGTTTATTTGCGATGATGAAACATCTATTCTCTTCCAAGGTTCATGATGTCTCTTGAACTTCTAATATGAATAGGATCAACATTAAGTTTCAGCATAGTCAGAAATAGAATCGTAGCGTTTTACTGCACAGAGACATGTAATTGATGGTCAGTGTGGACTTCGTGGGCCGAGCGGCCTGTTTCCGTGCTGTATCTCTAAATTAAACTAAACTGCACAAACTTGTCTGTGCTGACCAAGGAGCCTTCCTGAGCTAGTCCCATGTGCCTGCATTTGGACCAAACATTTCCTATCAATGTCCAAATATCTTTAAAACATTGTAATTGCAAATAAAAATGAGAAAATGTGAACATTCTGAGGATGTTAGCAGCCTCTGTGAAGCTAGAAACAATTAATGTTTCAGGTTCTGATGAAGATGAAGAGACTTCCAGGTTGAGATTAAAGAACATTGGCTTGAAACATATGCTTTCTCTCCCTCTCCGTAAATGCCGCCTGACTTGTTAACTTTCTCCAGCGGTTTCAGTTTTTGTTTTGGATTGTTTTGCTTCTCCAATTATTTATGTTATCTCAATATATTCAGACTGCACTTAAATTCTTAAGTAGCTCTGCACTTAAATACTGTCTCTGTGAACATCCTCAATATATCTGCAGTCATTGACTCATAGGGTTGTACAGCACAGACACAGAGGCTCTGGTCCTCCTACCTCAGGGAGCTGAGAGACTGCTGTATGCTGTTTTACCGAGGCATGGCTCACACCTGCTTCAGGTGACTGCCATGCAATCGCAGGGCTTCTGAATTCACCTGATGGACCTTATGGCATCCTCTGGCAAGGTGAGAGAAAGTGCTCAGATGTTGTGGTCCTAGAATATCTAATGATAAAGTGCTGTCCCTACGACCTGCCGCAGGAATTTGCGTTGACTGTCCTGACTGCAATTTACATCCCACCTCATCCAACATGAAGCTTACACAGTATGTACTATCCACTGCTACCAAGAGCTCTGTAAAAAAGAATCCCAAAGCCTTGTCCATCATCGCCAGGAACTTCACAAGTTCATAAGTTATAGGAGTAGAATTAAGCCATTCGGCCCATCGAGTCTACTCTGCCATTCAATCTTGGCTGATCTCTGCCTCCTAATCCCATTTTCCTGCCTTCTCCCTAGAAGATTGAGGGGGGATCTTATAGAAACTTACAAAATTCTTAAGGGGTTGGACAGGCTAGATGCAGGAAGATTGTTCCCGATGTTGGGGAAGTCCAGAACAAGGGGTCACAGTTTAAGGATAAGGGGGAAATCTTTTAGGACCGAGATGAGAAAAACATTTTTCACACAGAGAGTGGTGAATCTCTGGAATTCTCTGCCACAGAAGGTAGTTGAGGCCAGTTCATTGGCTATATTTAAGAGGGAGTTAGATGTGGCCCTTGTGGCTAAAGGGATCAGGGGGTATGGAGAGAAGGCAGGTACAGGATACTGAGTTGAATGATCAGCCATGATCATATTGAATGGTGGTGCAGGCTCGAAGGGCCGAATGGCCTACTCCTGCACCTATTTTCTATGTTTCTATGTAACCCTTGGCACCCGTTCTAACCAAGAATTTGTCTATCTCTCCCTTGAAAATATCAACTGACTTGGCCTCCACAGCCCTCTGTGGCAATGAGTTCCACAGATTAGCTACCCTTTGACTAAAGAAGTTCCTCCTCACCTCCTTTCTAAAAGAACACACTTTAATTCTGAGGTTGTAACCTCTGGTCCTAGACTCTCCCACTAATAGAAACATCCTTTCCACATTCACTCGATCTATGCCTTTCATTATTCTGTAGATTTCAATGAGGTCCCCCCTCAACCTTCTAAACTCCAGCGAGTAGAGGCCCAGTGATGTCAAGTGTTCAGATAGGTCAATCTCAAGAATGTGTTATCCAAATACTATCAACAACCTCTTGTCCCATCAGAGGCCCAGATACCCTCAACTAATGCTGCACAACCATTAAAGATGCCTTTGCTTCATCCCCAGAGGACCGTGAGAAAAAACTTTTTCACCCAGAGAGTTGTGAATTTATGGAATTCCCTGCCAGAGAGGGCAGTGGAGGCCAAATCACTGGATTGATTTAAGAGAGAGTTAGATAGAGCTCTAGGGGCTAGTGGAGTCAGGGGATATGGGGAGAAGGCAGGCACGGGTTATTGACGGGGGACGATCAGCCATGATCACAATGAAGGGCCGAATGGCCTCCTCCTGCACCTGTTTTCTATGTTTCTATGTTTTTATGACATTTTGGAAAATCAGACCTATTCCCTGCTGACAAGTAGAAACAGAGGCATGAAGATCCGCTGCAGAAAGTCATAGAGTGCTGGTCTGAGGAAAAAGAAGAGCTCCCATATGCCTGCTTTAAATCCATAGACTGGTCCATATTCAAGGACTCAGCAGCCAACCTATATGAGCATGCCACTGCTGTCACAGATTTCATCAGTGAATTTGTTGCGGACTGCGTGCTGAAGATGCCAATCCAACTGTTCCCTAACCAGAAACCATGGATGAACTGGGATCCACTCCCTAGCAAAGTCTATGTCTGAGACATTCAAGTTTGGTGATCTCAACCTGTGCGAGATATCTCAGTGCAACCTTAGCAAAGCCATTAGGGATGCCATGAGATAATTCTGGACCCAGCTAGAATCCCAAATTAACCACACAGACATAAGTCTATGTGGCAAGGCTTGCACACTACAATGGGCTACAGAGCAAAGCTGGGCAGAATCGCTGGCTAGCAACAACATTCCTCCCCAAAGATCTCCATGTATTCTATGCTTGTTTTGAACAGAAGGTCTGTGAATGAGGATAACATAATTCACTGGGTGACGTCACCCTCATACTCAGATGGCAGACCTGCCTTCCTGAGAGTGAACTTGTGGAAAGCGACTGGCCTGGATAGAGTCATCGGCTGTATCCTCAAAACCTGTGTCGGCTGGCTGGCAGGAGTATTCAAAGACATCTTTAGCACTCTCCCTAATCCAATCCAAGGTTCCCACCTGCTTTTAGACGACCACTATCATCCAAGTGAAAGAAACACAAGGTAGCGTGCCTTAATTACTGCCATCCGCTGGCTCTGACATTCACCACTATGAAGTACTTTAAGAGGCTGGTCATGGCATCCATCACTTCCACCCTCCCAGACATCCTTGATCCACTGCACCGTCACAACAGGTGCACAGGAGATGCTTTCTCTCTGGCCCTGCACTCTTTCCTGGAACATCTGGATAACAAGGATGCCAATGTCAGACTCCTATTTATTGACTATAGCTCTGTCTTCAGCACAAAAATTGCAACACCAAACTTCTGAATCTAGGACTAATTATAAGATTTGCCAAGGCCTGGACAAGTTGGGTCGAAGGGCCTGTTTCTGTGCTGTATGACTCTATAATGTTGGTCCCAGCCTGGTTTAAGTAGAGCTGCTCCCAAAGGAACAATTCCTTCTAACCCAGTACTGAAGAGAGTGTCTTACGAATCAACATCTCAGATCTCAGTCTCTTACACCATCCCTTGAGAAATCCAAACATTTAACCTTTTACCAGCATGAACCTCCTCATTTTCTAAGCCCCATGACACGACTGCCAGGAGGAATGACCTTCCATTTAAAAATAGTGCAGTGTTTGGAACTGATCAATATTACTTGGCTCCAAACCAGTTATTTAAACATGGGATGTGTAGGGAGGAACTGCAGATGGTGGTTTAAACCAAAGACGGGCACAAAAAGCTGGAGTGACTCAACGGGCCAGGCAGCATTTCTGGAGAAAAGGAATAGTAATGTTTTGAGTCGAGACCCTTCTTCAAACTGAGACCCTTCTTCAGACTGAGACCCTTCTTCAGACTGAGACTCAGGGGAAATAGGCACTACTTAGGGCAAATGAATGGAAGATATGCAGAAAGCAATGATAATCAAGGAAAGGTGGAGCCCACAATGGTCCATTGTTTGCTGTGGGATAGGTGGCAAGGAGTTATGCAGACTGTAGAACTCAATAGAGGAAGAAATGGATTTAGACTAGGGTGGCATGGCGATGGCTCCATTGTGCTGGGATCTGGGATCTGGGATCGACCGGTGCAGAGTTTGCGTATTCCAGTGCCTCATCTTCCTTCTCCCTCCCAAAGATGTGCTGGTAGGTTAGCTGGCTTTGTGCTATTACCCATCAGAGTCGATTAATAACAAAAAGAGTCCATGCGGGGTCGGGGGTGGGGATATCAGCAGGTGTGAGAGAATAAATTGCAGGGCTTCAGGGTAATAAGGAGAGGAAAAAGGGGACCGATCGATTTGTTCCCATTGCAGCTGGGATGTTGGGATCAATGGCCTCATTATGTGCTGATATTAGAGTAAGTTTCCTGCCTTACAATGCCACCTCTCCCTCAGTTACACAGATTCACAAGGAAGCTTCAGTCAGCTAAGTTGTGGCGGCATTTATACTCCACAATAGCACTCTCTCATCCCTTTTCCTCTAACCCCATCAACAGGTCTTATTTCCTGCGTGTGTCTGTGTGTGTATATATATAATGTATGTATATGTATGTGTGTGTATATATATATATGTGTGTATCTACATATACATATACACATATATATATGTGTGTGTGTATATACATATACTTATATATATATATGTGTGTGTGTGTATATATACATATATACACATATACATACATTTTTCCCATAAACGGATCCATCATGTGGTAATTATATACATAAAACTCATAATCTGTGAACAGTTTCTGCTATCTTATGTTTTGTTTCTTCCTCATCACAGGACACAGACCTTGGTTGTTGAGTTCACCCAGTATAGCCGGGATGTGGATTTATATGCAGTGGTGCAGTTAGTTGTGGACTTCCGACTTGCGATACCTATAGCACCAACCATAGATATTAAACCTTTCTCTTTATTGCGATCAACCCAGGGATTGGACCTATTGGTTGTGTCCATGGTAAGCATCAATCTGTAACACTTAACAAAGTACCGGGGCAAACTGTACATTTTTTGGAAGCAACAAGCCAAGACCAATAACGGACTCTTCCTAAAGGGGAAGTTAGCTTAGTTCAGTCACTCACCACTCTCATTATTAGATGTCAGCAGCAGTTTCTTGTTGTTTCCAAGGAGGATCCATGATAGTGTGGCGGTCCCTGGGGGGTAGGCCACTCCTTGGATCATCCCCCTCGCCGATTGAGGGACAGGGGCGTTGGTCTGCCACGGGGTTTCCTGACGACTCCCCAGGGGCGGAGATACGGGGTTTCCTGACGACTCCCCAGGGGCGGAGATACGGGGTTTCCTGACGACTCCCCAGGGGCGGAGATAAGGGTGTCGTGTGTGTGTTCTCGTACTGCTACCATTAAAAAGCTTCTTTAGAATCCGCCTGGTGTCCGGCCTTTTCCTGACCTCGACCAGGCCACTACACTGGTGACCCCGCGTCGTTCATCACGCATCGTGATGGAGAATAACGCCGTTGCGTTGAAGCTCCCAACTCTATGGACCGAAGAACCCGAAACCTGGTTCCAGCTGGCAGAGGCACAGTTTGCTGTGAGAGGTATCACGCAGGATGAGACTAAATATTATTATGTGGTTGGCTCGTTTGACCAACTAACTGCGAGGCGAGTTAAGCCTTTCCTCAGGGCCCCCCCGGTAGCGAACAAATATGATGGCCTTAAAGCATTTATCATCAGGAGGTTTGGCCTGGGTGACGCTGAGCGGGCAGCTCGCATTTTCAGAATGGACGGCCTGGGCGACCGCAAGCCGTCTGCCCTCCTGGAAGACATGCTCACCCTAATGGGGGACCATGAGCCGTGTTTTTTATTTAAATATGCTTACCTGCAGCAGCTGCCTCCCGACATTCGCATGCAGCTCGCCAGGGATCCGTTTACCGACATGCAGGCGCTGGGTGAACAAGCCGACGAGCTGTGGAATTCTCACCATCACAACCTGGAAGTAGTGGACGTCCTTCCCGAGGCGTTTGGAGACTCAGAGCAGGTCGGGACCGCTATCCACCGCGTCTCCGCTGCTCCCAGTCGGCCCCCGCGGCAAAATCCGGCGGCCATTGCGCATTCCACAGCAGGCACGTCCTTCCAGCACGGCCAGCCTGCAGTTCGAACCAATGCCAGCAGAGGTCGCTGGCGTTCAAACCAGCCTAATTCGCCTGCAGTTCAACCAGACGCCAGCAAAGTTGGTTGGTGTTATTACCATCGCCGCTGGGGAGCTGCAGCCAGGCTTTGTCGACCACCCTGTTCGTTCTCGGGAAACTGAAGGGCCGGTCGTCAGAGATTCCTTCGGCGGCCGGCACGATTCATCGCGTTTTCGCTTGGGACCGCCGCAGTGGGGGACGTTTCCTCGTCGACACTGGTGCGGAAGTGAGTGTTCTGCCTCCCTCCATTACCGACATCCGTGCGGGCAAACAAGGCCCCCTCCTCACCGCGGCGAACGGGAGTGCTATTCGCACCTACGGGTTTCGCACCATCCCGCTCAACTTTGGCCGCAACTCGTTTTCGTGGAGGTTCGTCATTGCAGACGTTTCCCAGCCGCTGCTGGGCGCCGACTTCCTTCAAGCCCATTCACTGCTCGTGGATGTCAAGCGGCGGCGCCTGATGCACTCTGTCACGCTGGAGCCGGTCTTCCTCCGTACTGGCGATCCGGTAGTACGCCCTGATGGCCCCCTGTCATCCGTGGATGCGACTTTCGCGCGCATCCTGGCAGATTTTCCCGGCATTCTCGAACCCCACTTCCGCTCCTCCACCCCGAAGCACGGGGTGGAGCACCATATCCCCACTACTGGCCCGCCTGTGCACGCCCGAGCACGTCGTCTCGCCCCAGACAAGCTCCGTCTAGCTCGGGAGGAGTTCCGCCAGATGGAGGCGATGGGCATCGTGCGTCCCTCCGGTAGCCCATGGGCCTCACCGCTCCACATGGTCCCTAAGAAGAACGGGGGCTGGCGCCCGTGTGGGGATTACCGTCGCCTGAACGATGCGACCGTCCCCGACAGGTATCCGGTCCCGCACATTCAGGACTTCAATGCCCATCTTGCTGGAGCATCCATATTTTCCAAGGTGGACCTCGTGCGGGGGTACAATCAGATTCCGGTCCGCCCCGACGATATCCCGAAGACGGCAATTATCACACCATTTGGTCTGTTCGAGTTTGTGCGGATGCCGTTTGGGTTGAAGAATGCCGCGCAGGCCTTTCAGCGGCTTATGGACTGCGTGTGCCGCGAATTGGACTTTGTCTTTGTGTACCTGGACGACATACTCGTGGCCAGTCGCTCGCGGCAGGAGCACTGCACCCACCTCCGTCAACTGTGTCAGCGCCTCAGCAATTTCGGTTTGGCTATCAACGCGTCCAAGTGCCGTTTCGGGGTGACGGCTACCGACTTCCTCGGCCACCGCGTGACTGCACAAGGGGTGGTGCCTCTGCCGACCAGGGTGGACGCTATCCGCAGGTTCCCCCGTCCGACCACAGTTAGGGGCCTGCAGGAATTCGTGGGGATGGTCACTTTCTATCACCGCTTCCTGCCGTCAGCGGCTGCAGTCATGCGTCCGCTTTTCCACCTGATTGCTGGTCATCGCAGGGAGGTTGATTGGTCCGTGGAAGCAACAGCGGCATTTGAGAGGGCTAAGGAGGCACTGGCTGATGCCACAATGCTCGTCCACCCACGAGAGGACGCCACGACCGCCTTGACGGTGGATGCTTCTGAGGTTGCGGTTGGGGCAGTGTTAGAGCAGCTCGTTGAGGGTTCCTGGCGGCCACTTGCCTTCTTCAGCAGGCATCTCAGTGGTCCTCAGCGTCGTTACAGCGCCTTCGACCGTGAGCTCCTTGCCCTGTATCTCGCCGTACGTCATTTCCGGTATTTTCTGGAGGGGAGACCATTCACTGCATTCACGGACCACAAGCCACTGACCTTCGCGTTCGCCAAGGTATCAGACCCGTGGTCTGCCCGGCAGCAGAGGCAGTTGGCGTATGTGTCCGAGTACACTACCTCCATCCGGTTCATTGAGGGCAAATTTAACAGGGTGGCCGATGCCTTATCAAGACCTGCAGTCCACACGGTTCTCCAGGTCGGTGAGGGGATCAACTATTCCGCCCTGGCAGCCGCTCAGCTTGCCGACGAGGAGATGGTCGCCTACCGTACGGCGGTTTCGGGCCTGCAGTTGGAGGACGTTGTCTGTGGCCCCGGGGGTACCACGCTGCTGTGCGATGTCTCCTCTGGAGTTCCGCGACCCATCGTTCCCATCGCCTGGCGGCGCAGGGTGTTTGACGTGCTCCATGGACTTGCACATCCCTCCATCAGGGCGACAGTAGCCCTGGTAGCCTCCCGCTTCATGTGGCACGGGCTGCGGAAGGAGCTTGGACATTGGGCGCGCACTTGCATCCCGTGCCAGACTGCCAAGGTGCAACGACATGTGCACGCGCCATTGCAGGAGTTCCCCATTCCTCATAAACGTTTCGACCACATTCATGTGGACATCGTGGGGCCGCTGCCGTCGTCCCAGGGCATGACGTACCTATTCACCGTTGTGGACCGTTTCACGCGGTGGCCTGAAGCCATTCCGCTACAGAATTCCACAACAACCACCTGTGCTCGAGCATTGCTGGCGCACTGGATCGCCCGGTTCGGTGTTCCACTGGACATAACGTCCGACCGGGGGCCTCAGTTCACGTCAGAGCTGTGGTCGGCCATGGCACGCCTCCTGGGTGTTCGTCTGCACCACACGACGGCGTACCACCCGCAGTCGAACGGCCTAGTGGAGCGGTTTCACCGGCAGCTTAAGGGTGCCCTGAGGGCGCGGCTCACTGACCCAGACTGGGTAGACGCTCTACCGTGGGTTTTGCTGGGGATACGCACCGCACCCAAGGAGGACTTGGCCTCCTCCTCCGCCGAGTTGGTGTATGGGTCTCCGTTAACGGTGCCCGGGGAGTTCATCCCGCCGGTACGTGGCCAGGTGGAGCAGCCTTCGGACGCTCTGCAACGTCTTCGGCAGACGGTGGGCAAGCTGGCGCCGGTACCCACGTCTCGTCATGGGTCCTTCCGTCCGCACGTTCCCTCTGCTCTGGAGAACTGCCAGTTTGTTTTTCTGCGCAGGGATGCACATCGGACACCTCTACAGCGGCCGTACGAAGGTCCCTTCCGGGTCTTGGAACATGGCTCGTCGACTTTCGTCCTGGACATTGGGGGTCGGCGTGAGACTGTTTCAGTTGCATGGTTGAAGCCAGCACATATCGATATCGATCGGCCGGCGCTGGTAGCGCTGCCCCGAAAGCGAGGGCGGCCCCTGTCTAGGGTACCTCCTCCTCTGGCTACTTCGTCCCCCGCACTTGTTGACCAGGCGCCTGTTCCAGGGCCGAGCGTTGTGTGCACCCGGGCTGGCCGCCGTGTACGCCCTCCTGTCCGTTTCGTACCTCGGGTACTTGGGGGGGGTCCTGTGGCGGTCCCTGGGGGGTAGGCCACTCCTTGGATCATCCCCCTCGCCGATTGAGGGACAGGGGCGTTGGTCTGCCACGGGGTTTCCTGACGACTCCCCAGGGGCGGAGATACGGGGTTTCCTGACGACTCCCCAGGGGCGGAGATACGGGGTTTCCTGACGACTCCCGAGGGGCGGAGATAAGGGTGTCGTGTGTGTGTTCTCGTACTGCTACCATTAAAAAGCTTCTTTAGAATCCGCCTGGTGTCCGGCCTTTTCCTGACCTCGACCAGGCCACTACAATAGCACCCTTTCCTTTGGGTCAAATTCCACCCCAGGGTCCCGAGTCAGTATTCTAGATGGTTTTCCGGAAGCAATACCGAGGAGGGACAACAGCGCTGAAGGTAATGCCTTGTGTGAGACCATTAAAGTGGATGGAGAAACAAGGAACTGCAGATGCTGGTTTGCTAAATAAGACATAAAGTGCTGGAGTAACTCAGCGGATCAGGCAGCATATCTGGAGAACATGAATAGGTGATGTTTCAGATCAGTCCCAACCCGAAATGCCACCTATCTATGTTCTCCATAGATGCTGCCTGACCCGCTGAGTTACTCCAGCATTTTGTGTCTTTTTTTCTATTAAAGTGGTACCTCATTTGCTCTCTTCGATAAATGTAAAAAACATTTTGGCACTGTTGAATGATCGGTAGAATTCTACCCAGAGCCCTGGGCACAGTCATGCAGCTCATGACTTCACAAGGCATACAGTGTATAATTCCTCCCTGGCCAGTAGACACTGGAGCATCTGGGTGCACCCTACTATTAACTCAGAGATAAATTAGTGCACATCAGGCAGGGATCAGCCATGAGAGGTCAGTTAAAGGGTCTTCACTGTGATGTCAGTGTATTGCTCACAGCATCTGGCAGCCGCAGTTTGCGATGGTCACATCTGTGGAACCCGCATCAATGGTGCTGCCATTGCCATGTTGCAGCTTTCTGCTACACATCACATTCTCGCTGCGATCAAAGCCCATTGAACAGCCTGGACCTCACAGTAGCGTAAGATCACTCGGGGCATTGAATTTCATCAGGGCAGAGAGACTAGTGTGGGGTGGTTGTGCCTCGACACCGTGTATCTTTCCCCCAGGTGAATTGTAACACACCTGTCCTGTGGCTTTCGAGAGAAGAGTTCCTTAGGCTCTTACCTACAGTACTTCTGTTTATCAGCACAACATTGATGTTCAGTGAGAGGTCTTCTGATGGGAACCACAAGGGATTGTTTAAGCACATAACCTGTACTACTTGAATACTGGAGCACTTTCATTTAATTTAATACCATTTTGCACAATTTACAGATTTCTATGGAGGATCCAGGTGGATATTTTGGGCACTAAAAGAGGGAGAAACCCATTTGCTTCTAAGTGTTGATTCTAAGTTAACCTAGTAATTTTTAGTTTTAGTTTAGTTTAGAGATGCAGCATGAAAACAGGCCCTTTGGCCCACCGAGTCAGCACCAACCAGTGATTCATACACACTAACACTAAGTTACACACACTAGGGACAATTTACAATTTTACCAAGCCAATTAGCCTACAAACTAATCAGTCTGAAGAAGGGTTTCGGCCCGAAACGTTGCCTATTTCCGTCGCTCCATAGATGCTGCTGCACCCGCTGTGTTTCTTCAGCATTTTTGTGAGCCTACAAACTAATTACTGACCATCATATCCCCAGAGAAAGCTGCAGAGGCCCTTCTGCAGAGGCCCTTCAGCTGAGGCCCTTCTGCTGAGGCTTGTTTACTCTACATTTGCCATCAGACACTGAATGTGCTGCAATTTCCTAACGCTGAATTGCATTCACTTAGCTCTTGAATGATTGCCATCGTTTCCTTTGGTTCCTTCTCACCAAGGACCCAGGGGAAGATGATGTGATCTGGAAACCATGCTGGGGTTCGGTAAGGACGATGTCAGTGTTCTGAATCTGATGAGAGGGATTTTTGTGGCATCAATGCCTGGAGGGTTCGCAAACATGAAAATTAAAATGCAAAAATCAGCATGTCCCCAACAACTCTCACCAGCTTGTACAGATGTGCTGTGGAAAGCATTCTGTCGGGATGCATCACAGCATGGTTTAGGAAAAGATTCATCCACGACCGCAAGAAATTGCAGAGAATTGTGGACGCAGCCCAGACCATCGCACAAGCCAACCTCCCTTCCTTTAACTCCATCTACATTTCACACTGCCTCGGCGAGGCCACCAGCATAATTGATAATGCACACCTCCAGATTCAGGGGCGGTTTCTTCCCAGCTTCAGGTAACTGAACCATCCTATCTACAACTACAGAGGCCCTGAGCTACTATCTACCACTGCCACAGACTATCGTTAATCATACTTTACTGGACTTTATCTTGCATTAAACACTATTCCCTTAACATTTATATGAACACTGTGGAAGGCTCAATTGTAATCATGTATAGTCTTTCCGCCGACTGGTTAGCATGCAAGAAAAGCTTTTCCCTGTACCTCAATACACGTGACAATAAACCAAACTAAACCATGCTGGGGTTCAGGCAGGAAGATGACAGCGTTCTGAATCTGATGAGAGACACTGTTGCTTGGAGGTTTCACAAACACTAAAGTCACAAGTTCAAATATGGCAATTCCAAACCTGTCTATGTGTGAGCGAGGCCTCACAGTCATAGATTCCAGTGAGCTCAGATCTGGGCTACAGTTGGGTCTCCCTGGATATAGATCTGAGCTCAGGTCTGTGATGTTGGTTGACTCCCTGTTGCAGCGGCAGGCTAGGATGTTGCTGCCTATTGCAATGACTTTTATCTTCTTTCTGCAGGTGTTGCTTCTCCTCTTCAGCCTTGTTTTCTTGTGCACTGAAGCGGTTGCCGTGAGGAGAGAGGGTTTGTCTTACTTCAGAGAGGGCCAGAGGTACCTACAGCTCTTGGTCATCCTTCTCTCTGCCCTCATACCCACCTTCCACTTCATCCGCCTCAGGCTGTCTGAAGTGCAGCTCGCCCGTTACAAGCATGACCGTGGGGCATTTGTCAGTTTCCACCATGTCGCCCTGCTGTCTGAGAGGGTCACCAGCCTTGCTGCCTTGCTACTCACCATCCTCACCATGAAGGTAAGTCAGCAAGTTACGCGGGGGCTGAGGGAATGTGTTAGTGTCCGTGAGAAAGAGCAGAATCTCATGAATCAAAGGGACTGGAGAAATATTGCACGAGGAGGCCATTCAGCCCTCGTGCCTGTGCTAGCTCTTCAAAAGATTTATCTGATCGATCTCACTCCTCTTTTTGTTTTCAAAAGTCATTGTTATACAGCACGGAAACGAGCTATTCAGCCCATCTAGTTTAGTTTAGAGAAACAGCGCGGGAAGAGCCCTTCAGCCCACCGAGTCTGCACCGTGGCGCAGCGGTAGAGTTGCTGCCTTACAGCGCTTGCAGCGCCAGAGACCCGGGTTCTATCCCGACTACGGGTGCTGTTTGTACGGAGTTTGCACGTTCCCACCGTGACCACATGGATGTTTCTCCAAGATCTTCGGTTTCTTCCCACATTCCAAAGACCTACAGGTTTGTAGGTTAATTGGCTTGGGTTTGTATACTTAGTATAAGTGTAAATTGTCCCTAGTGTGTGTAGGCTTGTGTTAATGTGCGGGTATCGCTGGTTGTTGCGGACTCAGTGGGCCGAAGGACCTGTCTCCGCACTGTATCTCGAAACTAAAACTAAACTAAACCGGCCAGCGATCCCCGTTACACGAGCACCCACTCCACACTAGGGACAATTCACAAGTTTTACCGAAGCCAATTAACCTACAAACCTGTACGTCTTTGGAGTGTGGGAGGAAACCGAACCACCTGAAGAAAACCTATGCAGGTCACGGGGAGAACGTATAAACTCTGTAGAAACAACACCCATTGTCAGGATCGAACCCGGGTCTCTGGCGCTATAAGGCATGAGCTCTACCGCTGCGCCAGCGTGCCGCCCTAATTTGTGCCCCATTTACATCAATCCTACAATAATCCATTTGATTCTCCCCACATTCCCATCAACTACCTCCAGATCCAACTATTTGTCTACACACTAAGGGGAATTTACAATGACCAAAATATCTTACAAACCCAACAATCTCTGGGATGCGGGAGGAAACGTGAGCATCCGGGTGAAACTCATGTTGGCACATTTCTGGACGCCTTACTGCAGGAAGGATGCCAAGCCATAGCGAGAGTGTAGAAGGGATTGGCCGGGATGTCACCTAGAATGGAACACCATGGTTACATTTGGATAGACCAGGTTTAATCTCTCTGGAACATAGGATGCTGAGGGGTAACCTTGGAGAAACACATAATATCAAGGTACATTTTGGGAAAGATCGGCGGAATCATTTTCCCAGGGCAGGGGAGTCTAGAACAAGAGGATACAGGATTAAGGTGAGGGCGGAGAAATTTAAAGGAGTTTAAATACGTTTTTCATACAGAGGGTGAAGTGTATCTGGAACAAACTGCCAGAGGAGGCAGATATTATTACATTGTTTAAAAAGCTTTTGTAAGTTGATGCTAAATATATTCATCCTTCCTGTAGACCGTAGGACTGCTTCGTTTTTTCCGAAGGTGGTGTGTGTTTGGGAAGACGTTCCAGTACATGTTCCAAGAACTGACAGCAGCCACCTTAATCTTCTTCCTGCTTGTCATGGTCTATGCACAATGCGGCTACATGGTGGGTGTTGCCATCTTTTACCGCAACCGCTGACAAGGTGACGCGATAAATCCAGGCAGAGTGCAGGGCAAGTTTTGGGTCTTGTGAAGGATTATATTCTAGTGTTTAGATATACAGTGTGGAAACAGGCCCTTCGGCCCACCGGGCCTACTCCGACCATCAATCACCCGTTCACACTAGTCCTATGTTTTCCAACTTTCGCTTCTCACACGCTAGAGGCAATTTACAGAAGCCAATTGACCTACAAACCTGTACAGCTTTTGAAATGTGGAAGGAAACTGGAGTACCCAGATGAAGCCCACCACCAGGAACCATACACACTCTGCACAGACACCACCCGTAGTCAGTTTAGAACCCACGTCTCTGGCGCCTTCAGTCACTACGCCACTGTGCGACCCTAAATTAGATTTCGTTTGGAAGAGTTTTATTTGAGTAAAGAGTTCCGCAGAGTTTGAGTCAAAACCACTCAAACTAATCAGTGAGAGATGGAAATTAGTTATCCTTGCCTGGCCTGTGTGATTGCAGATGTGATTGAATATTAACCTGCTTCCTCAGTTTAGAACTAATTAGGAATGGGGCCTAGGAACGGGCAAAGAATGTTATTACTGTCATTCATGAGTTCAATAAGTTTGTGATTAGTAAGGATATCAGAGGTTCGGGGGAGAAGGCAGCCGAAAGGGGTTGAGAGGAAAAGATAGATCAGCCATGATTGAATGGCCGAATAGACTCGATGGGCCGAATGGCCTAATTCTGCTCCGATGACATGAGTTATATTCAGTGCTGGTGCGAAATGTCGAGTAGGATGTGAGGTGATTCTACGCATCAGCTGGGCTCTTCCGGTTAAGTATAAGCAAGTTTGGACTGAGAGCCACGTTTTTCTGGAAGGCTTGCAAGACCGGAAGAGTAGTTTTGGAATTGCTGACCAAAATAAGATCATATGACAATTTTTAGTTAAGTAATTGGTTAAATAAAATAATTTTGGCAGTGCAAATCTATGGGATCAGCATGATTCCTAGAAAGAAACTGGTTCAGCCAAATGGCCAGTTCTCATGTTGTAATCTCTATTGTGCAATTCCGTTAGGAATGGCCCGAACTGTTATTCCTTGTGTTCCCTGCAGATATTCTCTCCAGCACTGGAAGACTTTAAAACGTTTAGACAGACTGTGCTAGTTTTGGTTGCTTTCCCCCGAGGAGCTGAGGCTTTACAGCATGCGGTTCACCAATATCCCACGACTGCATCCGTCTACTTCATCAGCTATCTACTGTGTCTGGCATGGATTGTAAGGAACCTCTTCTGTGCCATCACGATCCAGAACTACAGACATATCCGAGCGGAAATGTATCGTCCTGCCATCGAGCCGCAGGACTATGAGATGATCGAGTTCTTCATCAGGAGGTTCAAACTCTGGATCGGACTCGCCAAAGGAAAGGAGGTAAATGTAAAAAATGGTCAGGGCCACCATCCCAGTTTCTGTTCAATTTCAGTTTAGTTTATTGTCACGTGTACCGAGGTACCGTGGAAAGCTTTTGTTGCGCGCTAACCAGTCAGCAGAAAGACAATACATGATTAAAATCGAGCCATTTACAATGTATAGATAAATACATGATAAGGGAATAACATTTAGTGCAAGGTAAAGCCAGCAAAGTCCGATCAAGGATAGTCCAAGGGTCACCAAAGAGGTAGAAAGTAGTTCAGCACTGCTCTCTGGTTGTGGTAGGATGATTCAGTTCCTGATAACAGCTGGGAAGAAACTGTCCCTGAATCTGGTGGTGTGTGTTTTCACACTTCTATACCTTTTGCCTGATGGGAGAGAAGAGAAGGAGTGGAATTGCTGTCCAGAATTGCTGTCAATTGCATTGTAGTTTTAAAAGGTCCCTGGCAATCTAAGAATGCCAATCTGGTTCAGTAACTGAGTGGGGACATCACTACTGTAGAATAAAGTGGAAAAATGTGAAGTCAAAGCAAAGTAGTTTTTAAATGATGGGAGAATGAAAGCCATTGGTGTTCAGAGGGACTGGGTGTCATCTTACACTGAAAACACAGCAAACGACTACGAGAGCAATAACTGGGCAGCACAGTGGTGCAGCGGGTAGAGCTGCTGCCTCACAGCGCCAGAGACCCAGGTTCGAACCTCACTACAGGTGCTGTCTGTACGGAGTTTGCGTGTTGTCCCTGTGGCCGCTTGGGTTTCCTCCAGGTGCTCCGGTTTCCTCCCACTTTCCAACGACGTGCAGGTTTGTAGGTTAATTGGCTTCTGTAAAATTTCCCCGAGTGTGTAGGAGGCGAAAATGGGGTAACATAGAACTAGTATGAATGGGTGATCGATGGCCAGCGTAGATTCTGTGGGCCAAAGGGCCTGTTTCCACGCTGAATATCTAAACTAGACTAAACTAATCTAACTGTCGGAACCCTTCAACATAAAATGTCCTGATCGCTCAGAAACTACAGCGACTTAAAAATCTAAAACCCCTTGAGTGTACCTGCCCTGTACTCCTTCAGATAGATTACAGGGCAGGAACATTCACTCAAATATATATTCTCCATTTCTTCTCTTTGGTTTTGCCTGTGCTCTGAAAACGAACACATCAAACCCACAGTTAAATATTTTGACACAAGGTTTTTGTACTTGTCTAATTTATGAGGAACGAAGCAAAGAAATTAATAAAGAGAATCCAAATTGTACATTCCCAACAGCGGGTTTTATCTATTTTGTTTGTTCCAAAATAGCCTCAAAAAGTGATGGGATTACAGTATCTGTTTGGTGAACATCACAAACAAAAAATGGGATTAATTGCACCAATGAAACGGATCTAACTACAGTTTAAAACCCTATCTAAACATAATAAATGAAAGTGTTGTCCCATTTAATTGTTGCTCTTCATAATCTTCTCTTCATTTCATTGAAGTTCCGTCACAAAGTGAAGTTCGAAGGAATGGAGTCTCTGCCAACAGGAAATTCCCAAACGTCCAGATTTTCCCAGTTGCCATCTGCAAGCACCGAGTCCCACTTTTCCAACTGCACCATGTCATCTGGCTCCATGCGATCCGAGGAGTTGAATCTTGCGGAGAGTCCGACCGCAGAGGTCCACGATGTGGAGGTCTATCTGGATCGACTGCTGCCGACCATCAATAGTCTCCTCGATCAGTTTGACCGTGTCAATAAAGTCACCGACGACTTGTATCGGATTGAAACCGATTTGGGGAACTTGCAGGACAGAATTAATAAGAAGAGGAGAGGGCAAGGCATGAGAGCGAAAAGTAACGCTGAAAAAAGTACCATCTCTCCGCCGGGCACACACCTCCTTTGGTCAAGAACACACAGTGCGATCTCTGAATCGGCAGTCTCCAGCCACCAGCCAAGCAGAGGGCCAGTTGGTGAATATTCCGCAGAGGTAGTTGGGTCAGTTCACAGGGACTTGACAATTGGATCTAGGCCTAATGATAACCCCAGACGAAAGGCCTGGCAGTCCGGTTTACCATTGTCAGCAGGCATCAGCCAGACGTCGTTACCAAGTTCGGGACTGCCTTCAAAACCCAGGCCCAGAAGTGAAGGGCAGGTTCGAGGACTGGATAGGCAGCTGGCACCAGTAAAGAGGAGAGCATGGCATAGTGAGTGTGTAGAGGAAAGCCATCAGTGATTACACACATAAACCATTAGGATGCTTTATAGAACATTAAAAGACATGCAATGCCACTGTTTATGACGCATCCCTTCACTGACCTAAAGCAAGAACTAATTGATAGTTTGTTCCGCATTGAAAAGTTCATAAGTTATAGGAGCAGAATAAGGCCCATCAAGTCTACTCTGCCATTCAATCATGGCTGATCTATCTTTCCCTCTCAACCTCATTCTCCTGCCTTCGCCCCATAACCTCTGACACCCGTACTACTGCTGGTCAGCAGCAGTAATCATTGGTTTGGTGCTGCAGTTTAACTTATTCATTTCACTATTATCGTATCATGGTTTGGGAGGACATTGGGGTGGGTGCAGAGCAAAGGAGAATTATCAAAAGTTCCTTGCAGGACAGTCACATGTTCTTAAAATAGATGGTCTTAATGAAATTGGGCTTAACCATTCTTCAGTAACAATTCAGGAGCGAAAGAAGTCCAATAAATACGATAGTGTTATTGGAGATGTCAAGAAAACTAAAGACCTCAAAAACATACAGGGATATAACTAGTACTCAGATATAACAAAGTCCTCATTCATAATCGTGATGGTTTTATCTAGAAAAGTTTGGTATGAGGTTAAAATTATGACAGATCAACAAAATACAGAGTGTTCTGGTTCTGGGACCACAGATAGAAGTAATTCAATTGAAATCATTGCAGGAATGGTTTTTAATGTCAATTCAGATCAAGTCATGGGCAGCATGGCAGAGCAGCAGTAGAGTTACTGGCTTATAGTGCCAGAGACCCAGGTTCGATCTTGACTATGGCTGCTGTCTGTATGGAGTTTCTACGTTCTCTCCGTGATGGCATGGGACATCCCTGGGTGCTCTGGTTTCCTCCCACACGCCAAAGACGTACAGGTTTATAGGTTAATTGGCTTTGGTAGAGATTGTAAATTGTCCCTACTGTGTAGAATAGTGCTAGTGTGCGGTGATCGCTGGTTGGCATGGACTCAGTGGGTTGAAGGGCTAGTTTCCGCGCTGTATCTCAAAAAATAAAAAGAAACAAAGTCCATTTGGTCCCTGAAGATAATAGGTCTTTCCAATGCTGCTGACTCACTCCCTGCATAGGTGAACTATGCAACATTTGGCACCTTCCAGGAGAGTGAATGGGTGGGCAGAGAGGATGTCTTACTGAGGAGTAGGGGAGTGGAAGCCCAAGGTAGAGGACCATACCGACCTCCCAGTCCCACCTACCTGGATAACTTCCGGCCTCTGCGATGGTTGCTGTTCTGCTCTCTCAGGATAATCCCTGCTCAGGGCTCCTGCTTAAATGTGTCTGAGGACCTTACTCCATTATAGTCCTTTGCATTTCTAAATGTCCCTGCCTGAGCCAAGTCAATGGATATTTTTAAGGCGGATATTGACAGATTCCTGATTAGTACGGGTGTCGGGGGTTATGCGGAGAAGGCAGGTGAATTGGATTGAGAGGGAAAGATAGATCAGACACGATTAAATGGCGGAGTAGACTTGAAGGGCCGAATGGCCTAATTCTGCTCCTGATACTTATCTACTTATGAGCCACTACTACAGGCAGGGACATTTAGCATTGGTAACAGCAGAGATTGAAGCATAATTGCTCACTAACCATGCTCCTGCCTCAAAAAGAAAGTTAAAATTCCCCCCCTTCGTATGAATTCAAAATGAAGCTGTATAACCCAATATTGTTTGCTTTAGAATGCCCAGTTTAATTGGTATCAGTGTAAGGGGCGGGATAGTAGTTTAATGCACCAATATCACATGTATTCAATAGGTCATAAATGAAAGAAGTGGAAGGAAGAGGTGGGTTCCAGTGGGTACCCAGACACGGAAAGTTGATGCATCTTTCCCCCCCCCCCCCCCATCCTTTCCCACCCTCCCCTTCGCCCATGTTTTCACTCATTTCATACTCACAGGTATGTAGGTAAATTGGCTTGGTGTATGTGTAAAATTGTCCCTAGGATGGTGTTAATGTGTGGGGATTGCTAGTCGGCACGATCTTGGTGGGCCGAAGGGCATGTTTCTGTGCTGTATCTCTAAACTAACGCTAAACTAAACTAAATATCTAGAGCAACTGCTCTATAGCTGCTCTAAGCTTTAACGCTCCCACTCTCGGTCAGCGCAGAAATAACAGGGCAGTTGTAATGTCTTCTTGTCTTACAGTCAAATATTCCCCTGACCATTTGATGTCGATTAGAATCAATGCTTGCTTTCATTATTTGAAGTGTTGCTGCCTGTGCTGTTGTTAATGAAGTCTGATTGCTTTCACTGTGTGCGGACATATCACATAGAATGAGAACGAGACTACCTTTGCTCCTGCAGTTATCCCCAGGATGCTACCTCGCTGAGTACAATTCTGCAGGTATTTCATACAATTCCAATGACACTGACCTTCCTCTGGTAACTCTCCCTAATGTACGAACAGATGAGTGAATACTAAAACTAATTTAAAGTGAGTGAATACTCTTCCCCGCTGCTATTTTAAAACTTTTTCTTTCAGGAAGATGAGGAGACATTTTTTTTTTTAGTCAGAGGGTGGTGAATCTGTGGAATCCTTTGCCACAGATGGCTGTGAAGGGCAAGGCAGTAGATATATTTAAGGCAGAGATAAATAGACTGATAAATGATTAGTACGGGTGTTAGAGGTTATGGGGAGAAGGCAGGAGAATGGGGTTAGGGGGAAACATAGAAAATAGGTGCAGGAGGATAGATCAGCCATGATTGAATGGCGGAGTAGACTTGATGAGCCGAATGGCCTAATTATGCTCCTATCACTTATGACCTTATGAAATGTGGATTCACCCATTAACAACCACTCACGATTTACTCTCCCTTGCTCCTGTCTAATAATGCTGTAATCTCTTTTACCCCAATTTAGTACCTTCCCCCAAGCTCCAGACTTATCGTCATTCATAACTAACTTAAAACGTATTGATGGTAGACACAAATTGCTGGAGTAACTCAGCGGGACAGGCAGCATCTCTGGAGAGAAGAAATGGGTGACGTTTTGGGTCGAGACCCTTCTTCAGATCCCACGGGATCGCTGTTCCTTAAGTGCTCTTCCATTTAAACACCAGTCACCTGACCAGGCTCATTTCCCAGTACTAGGACCAGTAAGGTCCAATACTGATTAGTATGCATGGCCGGGGTTATGGGGAGAAGGCAAGAGACTGAGGTTTAGATAGATCAGCCATGTACTCGCTAGAATTTAGAAGATTGAGGGGGGATCTTATTGAAACTTAAGGGGTTGGACAGGCTAGATGCAGGAAGATTGTTCCTGATGTTGGGGAAGTCCAGAACAAGGGGTCACAGTTTAAGGATAAGGGGAATGTCTTTTAGGACTGAGATGAGAAAAACATTTTTCACACAGAGAGTGGTGAATCTGTGGAATTCTCTGCCACAGAAGGTAGTTGAGGCCAATTCATTGGCTATATTTAAGAGGGAGTTAGATGTGGCCCTTGTGGCAAAAAGGATCAGGGGGTATGGAGAGAAGGCAGGTACAGGATATTGAGTTGGATGATCAGCCATGATCATATTGAATGGCGGTGCAGGCTCGAAGGGCCGAATGGCCTACTCCTGCACCTAATTTCTATGATTGAATGGCAGAGCAGACTTGATGGGCCGAATGGCGTATTTCTGCTCCTATAACTTATGAGTATGAATAATGTATTTCGGTAGGGTACAGCCCCATGGAGACACATTTAAAGAGCAGACTGTAGATAGCAGTATTAAGCAGCTTATTTGCTTCAAACATGGAATATGAAAGCTTTTTTTTTAAATAACTATCCAATTCAAGTTGCCTGTCACTTATTTTATCTCCAGCTGGACTTGGTAATAGAACCATAAGGAGAGACGTGATCCTTCCAGAGTTTAATGCCTTAATGGGTTTTATATTGAAAAGCACAGATGAGTATTCATTTGTCAATCATCTCTGGAGAATATAAGCAATTTGAACTTGCAAATATGCAAACTTATCCACAAAAATATATCTGTTTAAGAAGGAACTGCAGATGCTGGAAAATTGAAGGTAGACAAAAATGCTGGAGAAACTCAGCGGGTGAGGCACATCTATGGAGCAAAGGAAATAGGCAATGTTTCGGGTCAAGACCCTTCTTCAGACTGATGTGAGGCTGGGAGAGGGCGGGAAGAAGAAAGGAAGAGGCGGAGACAGTGGGCTGAGGGAGAGCTGGGAAGAGGAGGAGAAAGCAAGGACTACCTGAAATTGGAGAAGTCGATGTTCATACCGCTGGGGTGTAAACTGCCCAAGCGAAATATGAGGTGCTGCTCCTCCAATTTACGGTGGGCCTCACTCTGGCCACGGAGGAGGCCCAGGACAAAGGTCGGATTCGGAATGGGAGGGGGAGTTGAAGTGCTGAGTCACTGGGAGATCAAGTTGGTTATTGCGGACCAAGCGGAGGTGTTGGGCGAAGTGATCGCCAAGCCTACGCTTTGTCTCACTAATGTAGAGCAGCTGACACCTAGAGCAGCGGATGCAATAGATGAGGTTGGAGGAGGTGCAGGTGAACCTCTGCCGCACCTGGAAAGACTGCTTGGGTCCTTGAATGGAGTCAAGGGGGGAGGTAAAGCAACAAGTGTAGCATTTCCTGCGGTTGCAAGGGAAAGTGCCAGGAGAGGGGGTGGTTTGGGTGGGAAGGGACAAATTGACCAGGGGGTTACGGAGGGAGCGGTCTCTGCAGAAAGTAGATAGAGGAGGAGATGGGATGATGTGGCCAGTGGTGGGATACCCCAGTGGTATGAACATTGACCTCCAATGTTGTCCTTGCTTTCTCCTCCTCTTCCCAGCTCTCTCTCAGCCCACTGTCTCCGCCTCTTCCTTTCTTCTTCCTGCCCCCACCCCCCCCACCCTCATATCAGTCTGAAGGAGGGTCTCGACCCGAAACGTTACCTAGTTCCTTCGCTCCATAGATGCTGCCCTGCCTCACCCGCTGAGTTTCTCCAGCATTTTTGTCCACCACAAAAACATATCTATCTGTTCAGTCCCTTCACCATTTGATTAAACCCGTCTTTCTCAAATGTGTATTGTAAAATAAACACAATGTTGGAGACGGAGGTACAATGTTTACAATTTCACTTAGCATAAGGTTACCAGTTTCAAGTAATTTAGAAACATGCGCTTGTCATGCAGCCAAATATGGATGTCCAATACTTAAAAAGGACCAACATCAAAACATGTACATTCTCTGCACAACATATGTAGAATGTGGACACAAAATGCTGGAGATAATCAGCGAGTGACGCAGCATCTGTGGAGAGAAGAAATTGGCGACTTTTCGGGTCGAGACCATTCTTCAGTCTGAAACGACCAGAAACGTCGCCAATTCCTTCTCTTGAAAGATGCTGCCTCACCCGCTGAGTTTCTCCAGCATTTTGCGTCTAGCTTCGATTTTACCAGCATCTGCAGTTCTTTCTTAAACATATGTGGAATGTATCTGGGGTGTTCAGTTGCAAAAGCAGGGCACCACAATCTTTTGGCCTAAGCAGAAAGGGCTTTTCTCTGCACATCACATCAGATAAATCCTACTCAGTGTTCAAAATAAATTTGTGAATGATGTTACATATGCGCCCTCTAGTGACAAGCTGCTTCAATAACAAAGTTCATTCAGCTTCTCAATCCTTAGTTACCTTCCTAACATTGAAGTGACTTGCTGGTTCATTTAAGTTTATTTTAAACAATGTCTTTAAGAGTAATCCTTGATAATTAAAGTTGCAGTAGAAAAAGCTTAGTACAATTATCTCTGTATGGAATCATTTCTTCAAATCTGCTGCTCCGATGCGTGGAAAGATCAGAACATAGAACAGTACAGTACAGGAACAGGCCCTTTGGCCGACAATATCCGTGCTAAACATGATGCCAAGGTAATCTAATCTCATCTGCTTGGACAAGATCCAAAACCCTCCATTCCCTGCACATTCATCTCTTAAAACCTCTTAAATTCTACTATCGTGCCTAACACCACCAGTGTGTTCCAGGCACCCACCACCTTCTTTGTAAAAATACTTGTCCCCCACAACTCCTTTAAACTTCACCCCTTTCACCTTAAAACTATGCCATCTTGTCTTTGACATTTCCACCATGGGAAACAGGTTCTGAGGGTCTTTGCCACAGAGGGCCGTGGAGGCCAAGTCAGTGGATATTTTTAAGGCAGAGTTAGATAGACTCTTGATTAGTACAGGTGTCAGAGGTTATGGGGAGAAGGCAGGAGAATGGAGTTAGGAGGGAGAGATAGAACAGTCATGATTGTCAGACCAGCTCTGTGACAAACCAGTTTCACGACACTCTTGAGTGTTCCCTGAAATACTTCTGAATAATGTGTGTTTGGCCATAACCAAGCACGGCTGTGCTTTAAAAAGGGTCTTTGGCAGTCACGCATGCCACCACGGACATGAGAGGTAATTGCTGAGGGAATTTGGAAATTGATTGAGGAGAGAAGGACAAAAGTCAAGCCCGGAAATGCGTTAAAAAGCCATCAGGAGCAAAGAGTGCAGAATCCAGCACATAAACAGCATTCCTGAGCGAACCTGATTCACCAGCCAAACCACTCACAAGAAACATTCCTAGAGAATAATGCCCAAGAAAGTTCAACCTCGCCTTATTGCCAGTGGCCTCTCATCCAGGCCACATTCTGGTAAACCTCACCCTCTCCAAAGCCTCCACATCCTGTATTGGGGATTCTTGACTCTGCCATTACACTGCCATTTGGAGTAAGAGGTGACTTCAGTGTTTCCAATCTAAGTCTTCTTCCATCTAGTCTCAAATGCTTTTGCTTCTCTTTATTTAAATCATTGCTATCATTGTTTGTTCACCCCTGTCACAGTCTAGGCAACTTATTTTGAGTAAGAATAAGATGTGTAAATGATATACATAATGTAGAGATTTATTCCCTTGGCAATGCATTTTCATGTTGAGGTTTTAAGCAGGCAGACTGACTCTCCCAGACGGTGAAAATTATAATTGCTGCAAAACAGGCACATTACAAGACTTTCCTTTGGAATCAACACCACAGTAGAACACAGAGAGGGAACAGCATATACATTCTAAACTCTGAACTACATAGACTTCGAGGGACTGAAGAAGGGTCTCGACCTGAAACGTCGCCCATTCCTTGTCTCCAGAGATGCTGCCTGTCCCACTGAGTTACTCCAGCATTTTGTGTCTATCTTCGATTTAAACCAGCATCCACAGTTCTTCCCTACTTATAGACTTTTGTCTTTGTACTATTATTGTTTTTTTAATATACTGAAATTGTTTTTGTAGATTGATGATGTATGTGAACCAATCACACATAAGCCAGCATCACTAACTGCACCCCACTATAACACTTATACTAACACTCCTTTCCGGCACTGCCAACCTGAGCAGCTAGGATGTACTGACAACCTATCGTTCTATAACGCTGTTAAGTTTCAGTGCTGATTAAAGATGTGTTTAAATCATACACTGTCTCTGGTGCCTGTTTACAGTTTTTGTTGCTTATTATGATGTTAACAGAAGACACTTCACTAATTTCATAGTTTACAGAGCACTATGTTTACATTACATCCATAATACACTCTTGACACTTGACAGATCTTCTGGAGTTATGAAGTAGAATTTGTTAAAATCTCATGAAAACGGTGCAATTCAATTACCATGCACTTTTTAAGAAAATATATTAGCACACATTCAAGTCACAACTCAGTGTATTTTCCATAACACAACTTGCCAAGGGATGACAGACTGAGATGGTGAGGCCACCATGAATATTTTGTACCATTAGTTACTGAAACTTTATGGGTAGACAATTATTAATAGTGACAATAATGGCATAAACATTGTTAGATTTATTTTCTGTTTCTTCCATTTTACTTAAGATAAAAAACTATTAATTCAAATTCTAAATGCATTTGAAAACGCATGCAGAGAGCAACACTGACATCTAGTGGCCAGCAGATATATTTGCTTTAGATTATTTCAATGTCAGAGACAGGTGCAGAATATATCTCTGATAGCAGATACGTTTCCAAGTGCCATAACAGGAACATGATTGAAAGATACAGCAGGTAAATAGGCCATTTGGCTCACTGAGTCCATGCTGACTATTGATCACCCATTCATTCATACACTAATTCTTTGTTATCCCACTTTCGTCTCCACTCCTTACACACTGCGGGTGATTTACAGAGGCCAATTAACCTGCAAGCCTGTACTTCCTAGGGATGTGGGAGGAAACCGGAGCACCTGGAGTAAACCCACAAGGTCACAGGGAAAACATGCAGACACCCGAGGCCAGATGGTTTACTGAGTGGATTGTCCATTTCATTGGCATTCTCTCTCATTCAAAGAACATTCAAACTCGCAGCAATACCTGGCCTGGCTGATGCTAAGATGGTCCCTCATCAGGTACCCCAGGTATAATCGGAATCTCAGCACCACTCCATGTTGCCCTCGAGACAGCAGCTGTGGGAATAAGACTGTCATCCACCTCCTTCTGGAATGTGTGTTGTCCAGAATGTCCGGAGAAGTATGTAATGGTGTATGTGGAGCTTCATCCCAAGCAGCAACACATTCCAGGACTCTGCTACTTGGGCTGGCCTTAGAGAGTCATGCAAGGCAAATATTGACGGCTAATGGACGTCTATCTCCACAACTTTAGACCAGTCTTCACCATAGAAGACACAAAAAATATTCCAACGCTGGATAAACAGGAGGCGGTAGGAATGGAGGAGCTAAATACTATTAAGATCACCAAGGAGGTGGTATTAGGGAAATTAATGAGACTGAAGGAGGATAAATCCCCTGGGCCTGATGGATTACATCCAAGGGTCTTGAGGGAGATAGCAGTGGGGATTGTAGATGCATTGGTGATAATTTTCCAAAACTCCCTGGAGGCAGGAACGGTCCCAGTGGATTGGAAAATGGCCAATGTAACACCTATATTTAAAAAAGGAAGTAAACAGAAGGCGGGTAACTATAGACCGGTTAGTCTAACATCGGTGGTGGGTAAAATGTTGGAGACAATTATTAAAGAATCACTAACGGGCCACTTGGATAAACATGACTTCATCAGACAGAACCAGCATGGTTTTGTGAAGGGGAAATCGTGTTTAACGAATCTGCTCGAATTCTTTGAGGAAGTAACAACCCGAGTGGATAAAGGGGAACCGGTGGATGTGGTATACTTGGACTTCCAAAAGGCTTTTGACAAGGTGCCACATAAGAGACTATTGCTAAAAATAAAAAATTGTGGGATTGGGGGTAATATATTAGCATGGGTAGAGGATTGGCTAACGAATAGGAAGCAGAGAGTGGGGATAAATGGTTCATACTCGGGATGGCAACCGGTAACTAGCGGGGTTCCGCAAGGGTCGTTGCTGGGACCCCAGTTGTTCACAATTTATATAAATGATTTGGAGGAGGGAACGAAGTGTAATATATCAAAATTTGCGGACGATACGAAAATGGGAGGGAAAGTAGGGGATGAGGAGGATAGGAAGAGTCTGCAAAAGGATATAGATAAGCTAGGTGAGTGGGCAACAACTTGGCAGATGAAATTTAATACTAATAAATGTGAAGTCATTCACTTTGGGGAAAAAAATGATAGGGCAAGTTATTTTCTAAATGAGGAGGAGCTGCGTTGTAATGCAACGCAAAGGGATCTAGGGGTATTAGTACATGAATCACTAAAAGTCAGTATGCAGGTGCAGCAAGCAATCAGGAAGGCCAATGGAGTTTTGGCCTTTATTGCTAGGGGGATTGAGTATAAAAACACGGAGGTCTTGCTGCAGCTGTACACGGTATTAGTGAGACCACATTTGGAATACTGTGTACAGTTCTGGGGTCCATACTTAAGAAAGGATGTACTAGCCCTGGAGGCAGTGCAGCGAAGGTTTACAAGATTAATTCCTGCAATGAGGGGATTGACATATGAGGAAAGGTTAAGTAAGCTGGGACTCTACTCTTTGGAGTTTAGAAGAATGAGAGGCGATCTCATTGAAACGTATAAGATCGTAAGGGGCCTTGATCGGGTGGATGCACCGAGGATGTTCCCAATGATCGGGGAGGCTAGAACTAGGGGACATAGTTGCAGAGTGAGGGGGGGCTCTTTTAAAACTGAGATGAGGAAGAACTTCTTCACCCAGAGGGTGGTTAGTTTGTGGAATTCACTGCCCCAGGGAGCAGTGGAAGCAGAAACGTTAAATATATTTAAGTCAAAAATAGATGGTTTTTTAGCTGCCAAGGGGATAAGGGGCTACGGGGAGAGGGCAGGGATATGGACCTAGGTATGGTTAGTATAGTAGACCTGAGTGATCTCCTGGACAAGTGTCGATCGCCTGGATTGGGGTCGGAGAGGAATTTCCCGGATTTTTTTCCCGAATTGGACCTGGGTTTTTATCCGGTTTTTTGCCTCCCCCAGGAGATCACGCGGTTCTTGGGGTGGAGAGGGGTGATAGCGGTATAAAGGGGAGGGTAGTGTCTTGTGTTCTGTGTCTTGTGTCTACTGTTTGTGGGTAAGTGTGTCTGTTTAGTGTTCAGCCATGAGTGAATGGCGGTGCGGGCTCGACGGACCTGGTGGTCTACTCTCGCACCTACTTTCTATGATTCTATGATTCTATGAACTCCAAGCACAAGTGGTAGAGTTGTTGCCTCGCTGCACCAGAGACCCGGGTTCGATCCTTACTGTGGGTGCAGCCTGTACAGAGTTTGTACATTCTCCCCATGACCGGTAGGTGTTTCCCGGGAGCTCCGGATTCCTCCCACATTCCAAAGACGTACAAGTTTGTAGGCTAATTACCTTCGGTAAAAATTATAAACGGTCCCTAGTGTGTAAGATAGTGTAAGTGTACGAGGTTCATTGTTCAGAGCGGACTCGGGGTGCCGAAGGTCCTGTGTCCACGCTGTATCTCCAAATTTAAATTATAACATTTTATTTTTAATTGTCTACTGTATATCGTGTTGTTATCCTTGTGAACAAAGCAACAAGGCAAATTCCTTGTATATGTATATACTTAGCTAATAAAATTTATTCAATTCAATTATTCATTTCAAATTTTGCTTTACACTGATAAAAAAAATCTAGAGAGATTTTTGCAGCCTATTAGTGGGGCAATACATTTCCAACAAATTCACTCAAGTAATAGACATTTGGACAAGTTCATGGAGAGGGAAGGTTTAGAGGGATATGACTTCACTTCAGATTTGAGACTTTAGAGATACAGTGTGGAAACAGACCCTTAGATCTACCAAATTCACACTGAACAGCGATTACCTCATACTAACACTATCCTACACGTTAAAGACAATTTACAATGTACAGAAGCCAATCAGCCTACAAATCTGTACGTCTTTGGAGTGTGGGAGGAAACCAAAACAACTTCACAGTCACAGGGAGAATGTACAAACTCTGTACAGATGGCGCCCATAGTCAGGATCCAACCCGGGTCTCTGGCGCTGTAGGGCATCAGCTCTACTGCTGCACCACTGTGCCGCCCAAATGGGCCTAGCTTAGATGGATCATCTTGGTTAGCATGCGTAAATTGGGCTGAAGGGCCTATTTCCGTGCTCTATGATGCAATGACACTAATGAACTAATACATTCAGACAAGAGGGTCTCTCAGAGAACAATCAATTAGTTATCAGTCCCCATTAAATCAGGACATGTGACCACCACAAATCTGAAAGTAATTCCATTAAACTGGTAATCAGCAAATCTGCATTCATAGCATAATCTGTGATTTATCGGAAACATAATAATTTAAAATCATTTGTTTTTAAATCATTTTTTCTAAAAAGTCCCAGCATTCTTTGGCCACTGATGAGTTGATAAAGTTAGCCTAAGCTTCATGGCTGGTTTCTTCAGTTTACTGAAAACAGCCTGGGGAAAATATAATTTGTATTCAAACACTGGAAGAATGCAGGAGCTGATAGCTGGTTTACAAAAGATGAGATTTGATTTTGAGATTGTCCTGGAGCAGCAGAGCGGAATTCCGGATGTGCCATTTTCTGGCATGGACAGTAAGTCAAATTATAATGCAGAACTAAAACTTGGTAAAATTAAATGCATCTTCCTATAATTCATTGTCTTAGGGTTTTAAAACAATGCTATTTTCTCAAAAGTCACTGAATCCAAATGTATTGAAACCAATTCCAGTTCCTAACATTCATCATGATCTATTTTGTTAATATTCAAAGATTACTTTGAAAGAAATTAACTTTTAATAATAGTTCAGGAAAATATTTCTGAAACAAGAAGTTATTGAAAGTGATGCCTCTATTTACTTTCATCCAATAGTTTGAAATGTGATGATTAGTGGTTTAAAGTGGATAACCAATTGTACAATGACTAAACTCACAAAACTAAACTCACAGGGTTTGAATTGAAACTTTTATGAACTTGGATCCCTATTTTGGTTTTGCATGTTGCTGTTAGCACAGTTGTACTTTTTTTGAGGTAAATGTTTCTCATTTGTAGTCTGATACCTGCTCCTGTAAACCAAATATTTTAACAATTTTCTTTTTTGTTTCTATCTCCTTGTAATGGCAACAAATAGCAAAATGTCATTTTAAATATTTTTGCTTCTTCAGTTGAGTATGCTTTTTCTCGCTTTGGAAATGGGGATTGAGCATCAGAGCGTTTTGTGGGGTGTGTAGATGTCCCTAAAGCTGGGTGATTGTAAACCCAACCAACCCTTGCATCAAAGTCAAATATCAAGAAATGAGCCAAATTAATCTATATGATAGAGGACAATTGAGTTCACCTGCCTGCTTGAAAGAGCACTGGTTGTATCTGTATAGTATCACCGACCCCTGCAAATGAATACCATAGTTAGATTTTTCAAACTCTTGCACTTGGCTTGTACTTCAGACTATGAAAAAATATTCATCTTCTCAATCCTAATAAGATACATTTCAATTAAGGTGCATGGAACATAACTTATACACATTC
Source organism: Amblyraja radiata (assembly GCF_010909765.2). Classification (NCBI taxonomy): domain Eukaryota; kingdom Metazoa; phylum Chordata; class Chondrichthyes; order Rajiformes; family Rajidae; genus Amblyraja; species Amblyraja radiata. The sequence continues at coordinate 19,329,796 of NC_045981.1, read as the reverse complement.
AGGGTGCGATAAGGTGGTCATTGTGCATCGGGATGGTTTCCAATGGCTTGTTTAGAGACAATTTAAGGTTAAGAAGGAACTGCAGATGCTGGAAAATTGAAGGTAGACATAAATGCTGGAGAAACTCAGCCGGTGAGGCAGCATCTATGGAGCAAAGGAAATAGGCAACGTTTTGGGTCGAAACCCTTCTTCAGACTGATGGTCCAAGAGGAGGGGGTCTCTAACGGGGCCCCCTCCACTTGGACCCCCCCTCATGGCCATCTTCCGGCTTTAGACCTTTTTATTTTAAACTGCTGGCAGGACATCAACCGCCTCAACTTCTCCACTCCCCTTTCTCACTCTAACTTCTCCCCCCCCCCCCCCCCTTGAACGTACAGCCCTCCACTCACTCTGCAACAACCCAGACTGGGTGATCAAACCTGCCGACAAGGGAGGTGCCGTGGTAGTCTGGTGTGCTGATCTCTACAAGGCTGAGGCCATGCGCCAACTCTCAGACACCTCCTCCTACTTACCCTTGGACCTTGACCCCACAGACGAGCACCAGGCCACTATCTCTAGCACCATCACTGACTTCTTCAACTCCGGCTCCCTGCCCTCCCAAGCCTCCAACCTCATTGTTCCCCAGCCCCGCATGGCCCTATTTTACCTTCTCCCCAAAATCTACAAACCTGACTGTCCTGGCAGACCCATTGTTTCTGCCTGTTCGTGTCCTACCAAACTTATTTCCACATACCTCGACTCCCCTGGTTAAATCCCTCACTACCTATGTTCAAGACACCTCACGCGCTCTTCATCTACTCCAGGATTTCCGTTTTCTAGGCACCCATTCCCTCAAAAAATCTGTCTGAAGAAGGGTTTCGACCTAAAACGTTGCCTATTTCCTTCGCTCCATAGATGCTGCCTCACCCGCTGAGTTTCTCCAGCATTTTTGTCTTCCTTAAGGTGTAGATTGCTGCATCTGTAATTCAATAAATGGAAAAGCTGCAGATTATGGTAATATTTATTGCTTATGGACATTGGGAAATGTTGGTGTGGGATAAATTAAAAGATGTGAAAAATCTATTAACTTGAGTACAACACAGGAAACAACTGACAAAACAAATGCATGTCGAATCAGAAGGCTGCTGAGCCCAAAGAGAGAACAAGACCGAACAATTGTGATTCTTGTTTTTTCTTCTCTCTGTAGAATCTGGTTCTGCAGTCTGTGAGTATTTTGTTAAAGGTGAATGTGTAAAAGGTAAGATACCACTTGATTCAAGATCCCAGAATGTAACTTTTTTGCTTGCAAATAGGGATTCTTGAAATACATGGTGAGCTCTTGAATGGAAATATTCCTGGGCTGCAGTGTGGTGTGCTCTGCACTGTCAACAGTACATTACCTGTATGGTGAACATTGATCATGTACTATAAGAAGGCCTGAAGTTGTGACTGGTGCAACTCAAACAAGGTTTAATTTCTGCCAGGCCATTTTGTCAGTGTTCATTCATGTTGTTTACTGAAGTTTGAAATTTTTACATTGAAGATTACTTGGTGGTTTGCTTACCAAGGTCATTTGACTGTAGGCAATAAGCAGTGTTTAAAATGAGAGTTGGGAAGTATTTAAATTCTAAATTTCAACCAATTCCCCACTTTCAGTCTGAAGAAGAGTTCCGACCCGAATCGTTACCCATTACATTTTGCCAGAGATACATCCCTGACCTGCTAAATTACTCCAGCACTTTGTGCCTATCTTTGGTATAAACCAACATCTGCAGTTCTTTGTTTCTATGTAGAATTTCATTGTTCCGTTTGTGTACATATGACAATAAAAATCTCTTGACTCTCTTAACTCCCTTGTTCAATGCTGCATCGTAAAATAGTATCTATTTTCACTCAGTGTAACTGATACTAGGTTAATGCCAGAAGACCTATTCAATTGTTTAACCATCTTGGCCAATTTATTTCTGTAAATAACCTATTTCTTTTTTTTAATGAATAATTTTGCATTCTCCCATTGTTCAAACCTGCTAGATACATCCCAGACTGAATTAGTGATTGAAGGCATCTTATGTCATTGCTGCAGCTGAAAATTGTCAATTATCATAAAATAAATAGTCATCATCATGAGCCTGCATGAACAATCCTGGCAATGGATGTTGAACATGCAGATTGTACATGTTGTATATATTGTTAACTTGTTACCTTATGAGAACTGAAGCCTTTGCTGTTCAATATGTGAATCCATTTGTAAATCAGAATACTGGGCAATGATCATTCTGATTTCTTCATAATGATGGATTAAGTAAAAAATTAGTTTTGCGTTCATGTAGATATCAGAAACAGCCTACCCCCTAAAGAGGACATTGTCAGCAATGTTTTATGTAAACGCCAACTAGTGTGTGTTTTATCTCTTTTATTAGATGGTTTTGGAGGATTTTGTGATGTCCACCTTTTGGTGGCCTCACTCCAAACTAACCCGGGTTCCTTTACCTCCCACCTTCTGCCTGCACAGATTCCCAGTATATCTGTACTTTACCGGTCGTGCTGTAGTTGTCAGTAACCCTGCCCTCTTGATTGTTACAGATAATTTGTGCCCATTACGCCACAGCAATGGTGCGAAGTCTGTCGTGTGCAAACACTGGCTCCGAGGTCTGTGCAAAATGGGGGATCAGTGTGAGTTTTTGCACGAATATGACATGACAAAAATGCCACGCTGCTTCTTCTATTCAAAATACGGTGAGCTTTATTTTTATGGATGTACAAATACAGATCCACCACTGATTATCCGAAAAATGATGGTCCAGTACCTCCTTTAATCCAGACAAAAGGGCACTTGAAATCCCTCCTGGAAGTCCCTCCGAAAATGAGACGCCTAGGCCGGGTGAGGCGGCGGTTCTCGACCTCATAAGGACTTCTGCGGCCTGACTTAAGGGGTTGGACAGGCTAGATGCAGGAAGATTGTTCCAGATGTTGGGGAAGTCCAGAACAAGGGGTCACAGTTTAAGGATAAGGGGGAAATCTTTTAGGACCGAGATGAGGAAAACATTTTTCACACAGAGAGTGGTGAATCTCTGGAATTCTCTGCCACAGAAGGTAGTTGAGGCCAGTTCATTGGCTATATTTAAGAGGGAGTTAGATGTGGCCCTTGTGGCTAAAGGGATCAGGGGGTATGGAGAGAAGGCAGGTACAGGATACTGAGTTGGATGATCAGCCATGATCATATTGAATGGCGGTGCAGGCTCGAAGGGCCGAATGGTCTATTCCTGCACCTATTTTCTATGTTTCTATGACTTCCGATTGGCGGGTCCAATTTACCCCCTGCAGCCAGGGCTCAGATCCGTCCCCAAAGCTGACTCCCCCACCCCGGCAGCTTAGGAAGACCATTCTGGACACCGTTCAACTCCTCTCAGAGGCCATGACCTCTGTTGGCCGGGCAAAAAGCAGATAATCGGTGGTGGACCTGTATAAATTTCTACCCTTGATACTTTGAGTAACTTTTAGGTATGACAACTGGCTTCAAGCGTTAAGGGTAGAGATTTTCAAATTAAAGTATGGTGTTATTTTTAAAAAGAGGTATTTCTAAGCGTCTCGTTGGGTCCAGCCTGTAGCATGAGATCCCACCATCCAGTGATTCCTGGTCCACTCATCCATCCCAACCCACCCCTCCCTGACCCTGGCACTTGTCCCTGCACCCACAGGAGATGCAACACTTATTCTTGTACCTCTTTCCTCACCACCATCCAGGGACTTAAACAGTCCTTCCAGTTGAGGCAAGTGCACATGCAACTCTTCCAAACCTGTCTGCTGCATTTTAGTGCTCTCGATGTGGCCTCTTCTACATAGTGAGATCAAGTGTAGACCAAGCAACCAGCTTGCAGATTCCATCTGCAAAGCCCATCCTGAGCACCTGGTCGCAGCCTATTTCAACTCCTCTTCCCATTCCTACACTGACCTGTCCATCCTCGGCCCTCTCCAATGCCAACATGAAGCCAATGCAAAATATAGGAACAATGCCTCGTATTCTGCAAGAGGTGAAACGTAACTACCAACCCAATGGTATGAGCATTGAACTTTCCAATTCCAGGTAACCCTTTGCTCCTGAGTTCCTGTGTCCCCCTCCCTCCCCTACATCTCTTTCTCTTGTCACACCGCCTCGCCCCACCCACTACCCATGGCATCCATCTATAGCCCATACTTTTTACCAAGTGCCTTTCACATCTCACCTAATAGTTCCCATCAATATTGGATTGGATTGGATTCAATTTATTGTCATTGTCTCGTTTGGTCTACTGACTGAAAGTATGGAACATTGCAGTTCAAATCAAGACAAAATTAACCGTGGATACGAGGATAAAGAATGAAATGTTGGTGCCACCAACATCACAGTTCTCTTGATATTGATTTATGATTGTCCTGTGCACCAACATACAGTGGTAAATTTCATTTTTGCATGTTATCCAGGCAGACCATATGATACATGAGTACAAAGGCAGTTCAAAAAGCAAAAGGAAAGAGAGTGTGGAACATCGTGTTACAGGAAGAGTGCAGATAAGAAAACATGCAAGGGGCGTAATATGCTTATTGAAGTGATTCATATCGAGGGACCAATATGTCTTAATTTTTTTTTCTAATATTTCCAAGAACTCCTAGCTAAAATTAGGAACTGGGTTCAGGGCCAGCAGTAGTCATCCATTACATCCCCAAACTGACATCTGATATGAAACTATCAGGTGACATCTGATATAAAACTAGACTAAGTGGGACCCGTTGGATTCTTGGGCTGGCAGCTCAGTCACTCAGGCCTAGTAGGCTGGCAGCTCAGTCACTCAGGCCTGGTGGGCTGACAGCTCTGTCACTCAGGGCTGGTGGGCTGGCAGCTCAGTTAGTCAGGGCTGGTGGGCTGGCAGATCAGTCACTCAGGGCTGGTGGCTGGCAGCTCAGAAACTTAGAATAAATTTTAGACATTTTTCATCTTTTTCTACAGATCACAACAATGGAGGAGGAAAGTCTATCCTGGCCTGGATCTCACAGGGAGCCAATGAAGGGAGGGAGAAAAATACTGGGGTGAGGTTTAATACTTACAGAGGGAATACTTACTGATGGGCTGAAGAGACTCCTCCAGGGCTAGTACATGCCTGATGGGTCGAATGGACTTGAAAAATCTGTGAAATCACGGTGAAAGGCACTTTTTGTGGACTTTTCCTGGCCTGGCATGGGGCTTTCGGGCCAAAATGCTCATCCTGGGCTAAAAGGGGGCATTTTGGGCAAAAGGGACTGGTTTCTGGGCTAATAGGGGCCTTGTGGGCCGAAATGAGTGGTTTCAGGTAGGCCAAAGGTGGGCTGGCAGTTCACTCGCTCACAGCTGGTGGGCTGGCAGTTCACTCACTCACTCATGGCTGGTGGGCTAGCAGTACACTCACTTACGGCTGCTGAGCTGGCAGTTGACTGACAGTTGGACTATTGGGCTGGCAGTTGATTGACTCACGGCTGGTGGGTTGACAGTTGATTGACTCGCGTCTGGTGAGCTGGCAGTTCACTCACGGCTATTCCTTGAAATTCCATTTCAAGCAGAGTGCAGGCCATCAAATTCAAATGCAATTTCATCATACCATTTCAAGCAGAATGCAGGTCACCAAATTCAAATGTAATTTCATACAATTTCAAGCAGAGTGCAGGCCACCAAATTCAAATGCAATTTCATACCATTTCAATCAGAGTGCAGGCCACCAAATTCAAATGCAATTCCATACCATTTCAAGCAGAGTGCAGGCCACCAAATTCAAATGCACTTTCATACTATTTCAAGCAAGAGTGCAGGCCACCATATTCAAATGCAATTCCATACCATTTCAAGCAGAGTGCAGGCCAACAAATTCAAATGCACATTCATACCATTTCAAGCAGAGTGCAGGCCACCAAATTCAAATGCAATTTCATACCATTTCAAGCAGAGTGCAGGCCACCAAATTCAAATACAATTTCATACCATTTGGGCTTTATACTCCTGGCCCCCCCCCAGAAGGGGTGTTACCTTCATCATGGTGATTGACAGGCGAGAGGACAAATCAGCTGATCTCAAGATTTTTTAAACATTCATAACTTTTTTATTTTTCATCGATCGGCGAAGTCCTCAGGGCTGCCTCAGCGGAGGAGGACTGTGAGTAAGATGGCCAAACATCATAGCGATATAGGGTAGTGTTTTTTCTAAAATCAATATACAGCACAGACAGGAAGTGGTCAAGATGAGACTTTTAGTCATATAGATGATACTATACCAATTTTCCCTCCATGGATGCTGCCTTAACTGCTATGAATCCCAACATTTTCTGATTGATTTCAAGCTTCAGTCCACATTATTTTCTTTCTGTTCTTAATAGTATATAGTATTTAAATTGTAAAAAGCTGAGATATCTGTAGATGGTTTATGCATGCTTTATGCATGCAACCAATCATATAGCTACCTCAGTACTACTAACCCCGCCTTAGGTATCATTTATAATAACACCTGCTTCTCCTTCTGCGCAGTACAGTAGCAGACTGGAGTCAGTGACTACTCATGTATCGTTTAACTCTGTATCCTTATTAAAGACTATTAGAAAGTTACACGTGTGTAATGTCTCATTTACATGGTGTCAGCTAGAGACAACTCGCGTCTCCTGTCTACCGGTTTTTATTTATTTTGCTAAGTTTTTATTTTCATTTTGACGATGGCTTCCTCTTGCCGAAAGCCTGCTCAGCTCATCTTCGATTCGGACACTAAATCTATCAATCTGACTGGGTTCAATAGACCGCGACCTAGAACGGATAATACGAGATTTGTGCCACGGGCCAGCCCCGCATCTGGCGGTGAGCCCCCTAAATGCCCGAACTGCAACTATTTGCACCACAGGCAGTCGCCATGCCCTGCCTACGGTAAAGCCTGCAACTATTGCAAGAAGTTAAACCATTTCTCTGCTGCCTGCTGTTCTCGTGGGAAAGTTCCACAAGCTTCCAGACCTAACCTAAACATGCTGATGCAAGTTGATAACAAGTATGATTCCCCGTCCCTGCTCGACGCTGCCCACGTTGCCGATCCAATTAATTCACAAGGGGAGGCAAGTGTGTACTCACTCCTCCATGCACCTGGCCGGCTACCCGATCCAACTGTTCTGATAACTGTCAACAATTCCGATTTTCACGCTAAGCTCGACACGGGGGCAAAGGTGAATGTAATGTCAATAAGCCTTTTCAAGAAGATAAGGAATAATGAGCTCCTGATTGCAGACCGTTCCACTCTGCATGCTTACGGGGGTGAGGTGCTGAGACTGCTGGGTAAAGCTACTTTCACTTGTGTGCTGAAAAAAACAACTCGTGCCTTGGCCTTTTATGTTTTGAACTCTGACTGTGTGACTCTGTTGGGCAACCAGGCATGCCAGGATCTGGGACTGGTGTCGTTCGACAGAACGGTCCACAAGGTGATGAAATCGGTGGACCTGATAAAGGAATACCCCGACCTGTTTAATGACGAACTGGGCAAGCTACCTACAAAATTGCTACTGATCCAAAGGTGGCACCTGTGATTCGTGCGTCCGCAGAGTGTCTCACGCCATGAAGGGCAAAGTCGAATCCATGTTAAACGACATGGTCACCATGGGGGTGCTAGAAGCGGTCAGCGAGCCCACCGAGTGGGTGTCCACCATGGTTGCCACGTTAAAAAAGGACAAGAATGAAATCCGTGTGTGCATCAACCCTAAAGACTTGAACCTTGCCATCAGGCGCCCCCACTACCCCATGAGGACAGTTGAGGATGTTGCAACTCAGGTCGGACAGGCCACCGTCTTCTCGGTCCTCGACGCTAAGAGCTCGTTTTGGCAGATACCGCTGGACAAGGGGTCATCAAATCTGACCACGTTTTCGACACCGTATTCAGCAGATTCAAGTTCTTGCGAATGCCATTTGGCATCAACTCTGCCAGCGAGGTGTTCCAGAGGACCATGGAACAGCTATTCGCTGGTCTGCCGTGCGCTATCATTGTTGATGACATCCTGGTCTACGGAAAGAACGTGGTGGAGCACGACTAGAACCTACGCTGTGTCCTGGAGCGGGCACGACAGATCAACCTCAAGCTTAACCCCAAGAAGTGCAGGTTCCGGATCTCCGAGGTCACTTACGTTGGCCATGTATTCACTCCTGCCGGACTCGAGCACGATCCTTTGAAAGCTGCCGCCATCACTGAGATGCCCGCCCCACCGACGTGCTCGGCCTGCAGCGTTTCCTGGGTATGGTGAACTATCTTGGGAAATTTATACCCAACCTCAGCGAACTGAGCTCGTCCCTGCGACAACTGATTAGAAAAGACACCGCCTGGTCCTGGTTCCCGCAGCACCAGCAGGCTTTCGATACTTTAAAGTCTAAGCTGATCAGCACTCCTACTCTGACGTTTTTCGACCTGAAGCGTCCCATCACTGTCACCTGTGACGCCTTGCGCTTCGGGCTCGGTGCAGCCTGCCTACAGTCCTCTGCCAGTGGCTCCCTGCTCCCTGTCTCCTATGCCTCCCGTACTATGACCGACACCGAACAACGCTACGCACAGATCGAAAAGGAGCTGCTTGCCATCGTTTTTGCTTGCTCTAAGTTCAAAGACTTGCTTTTCGGGAAACTCTTTCACGGTTGAGACTGACCACCAGCCATTGGTGACTATCCTGAACAAGCCGATCCATGTCGCACCTGCCAGGCTGCAGCGCATGATGATGCAGCTCCAGCGTTTCGACTTCACCATTGTTTATAAAAAGGGTACTGAAATGCACGTTGCTGACACTCTCTCTCGCGCCCCTCGCGCTTCCTGTGATCGCCACCCCTACGAACGGGAGGACCTCCTGGTGCTCGGCGTTGACTTTGTCCCCACAAAGCAGCTTCAGTGCCTAGCCGAGCATACTGCCGCCGACCCCGCTCTGTAGCGGATTTCTTCAGTGATAAAAGGGGGTTGGCCGAGCAAGCGCGCCAGCGCACCTGCAGAGACACAGCCCTTTTTCCTGGTTCGCGACAAACTGGTCATCCAAGACGGCGTTATTGTTAAGGGCCACAAGGTCGTGATCCCCTCCTCCCTGTATGACAAGTGCTACAGCGTGGCCCACAGCGGGCACCCAGGTGTTAATGCCACGATCGCCCACGCACAGTGCCAATTCTACTGGCCTGGAATGGCTAAGTACATTCGGGACCGTGTCTTGTCTTGCTCTACCTGCAACAGTCTTGCGCCCCACCAGCAAAGGCAGCACCTTTTGCAACAACCAGCGCCAGCCCTGGCCTGGACCTCGGTGGCCACTGACATTTTCGAGTGGCGGGGTAAACACTACCTTGTCCTGGCTGACTCGTACTCGAACTGGTTCGAGGTTGACCTTCTGACCTCCCTCACGTCCGAGATGGTCATCCGCAAGCTGAGGAAACACTTTTCCACTTTCGGCTCGCCTGTCCGTCTGCAGACCGACAACGGCAGGCAGTTTACCAGCCAGGAGTTCAAGCTCTTTGCCAACAAATGGAACTTCCTCCACTTCACGAGCAGCCCTGAGTACCCGCAGAGTAACGGGCTTGCTGAGCGGGCTGTCCGGAGTGCCAAACTGCTAATGGAGCAAGCGCGCCTGGCGAATTCCGACTTTTACCTCGACCTCCTGGACCTGAGGAACATTTCCAGTGACGCAACCCTGGGTTCACCTGCCCAGTGGCTGATGTCCAGAACGACGAGACCACCGATTCCGATTGCTCAACACCAGCTGCTACCTCGAGTGCTGGAGCCTGCATCCGTCTAGACGCGCATTCAGGAAAAGCACGACATCCAACGAAGGTCACATGATAGATCGTGCAAACCACTAAAGCCTCTGCTGCCTGGACAGGCCGTTCGTCTACAGACTGCTGGTGGATATTCCCGTCTGGCTACCGTGGTTGGCGTTGCCGACGCGCCTCGCTCATACCTTGTGAACTTTGAAGGGACTGTTTACCGCAGGAGTGGTCAGCACCTGTTTGCAGTACAGGAGCCGCTCCCGCAGGCAGCGGGACCCTACGCTCCACCGGTGCGGTTCCAGCCGTCCGCTGCTGTTCCCGTTACCGGCCCCTGCATGCCCCTGACCTCTCGCTGTGTTTTGTTCACCTCCGCATGGGACGCCTATTGCTAACCATTCTTCCACCCCTCCTGCACGTTTGTCCCCCCCTGCCGTTCTCAGTTTCCCCTGCGGCTTCGTCGCCTCCGGGCTTGCCGACGTCCCCTGGTCTTTCTGGTGAGGGGGGGGAAGGGTTGGTCCGTACGCGCTCGGGCCGTGTCAGCAAGCCGCCTGTTCGGTATGGTGATTTTGTTTAATTCTGTTGCCATGGTTATCCTCCATGTTTAATCTTCTAAGGGGAAGGATGTAGATGGTTATGCATGCTTTATGCATGCAACCAATCATATAGCTACCTCAGTACTACTAACCCCGCCTTAGGTATCATTTATAATAACGCCTGCTTCTCCTTCTGCGCAGTACAGTAGCAGACTGGAGTCAGTGACTACTCATGTATCGTTTAACTCTGTATCCTTATTAAAGACTATTAGAAAGTTACACGTGTGTAATGTCTCATTTACAATATCATAATTTCATTGTTTTGCAGGGGAATGCAGTAAAAGAGAGTGCCCTTTCCTGCACATTGATTCAGAGGTGAAAATTCACGACTGCCCATGGTATGGCCAAGGATTCTGTAAAAATGGTAATCACTTTGCCTTCCTTTATTGTCAATACTGTATTCATTTTCTCACAGTAAGAATTGAAATATAAAGTTCTTTGTAAAAACCAAACACTAGCCAGAAAATTGCAGTGTTAGATTTTTAGTTTAGAGATACAGCTCAGAAACGGGCCCTTCGGCCCACTGAGTCTGTGCCAACCAGAGATCCCCGCACACACTTAATACCATCCTACACACTTGGGACAATTTACCATTTTTCTTTTTATACTGAAGCCAATTAACCTACAAACCTATATGTCTTTGGAATATGGGAGAAAACCAGAGAACCCGGAGAAAACCCACACGAGGCACAGGGAGAACGTACAAATCCCGCACAGACAGCACCCATCGTCAGACGCTGTAAGGCAGCAACTCTACCACTACGCCGCTGTCCACCATCAGGCGCTGTAAGGCAGCAACTCTACCACTGCGCCGCTGTCCACCATCAGAACTAATTTTATTTTCTGGTTTTCTGACAGACTAAATTCTCTGATTGTGAAGAAAAAGAGAACATCTGTCTGTCTGTCAGAGAACTCTTGAACGGATACATTGTCCTGTCTTCAATAAATAACCTGTCATCTGTATTTTCTTGTAGTTTATTCAATGTCCATTACAGTAAACCAAGGGATAAAGTGCTTCACTTAGAAATTGACAAAATATTTCAATAAATGTGCTGAATTTAAATTCTAAAAAAAAATCCAATGTCACAATAAATCAATATACGGGACTCCACTTTTATTGTTGTCTCTGTGACAGGCCCTCTGTGCAAGAATAAACACACCAAGAAGGTCATGTGTGTGAATTACCTTGTCGGCTTCTGCTCTGAAGGAACAGGATGCAATTTTTCACAGTAGGTATATAGAGTAATACTGAATAACATTCCGTCCGCTTGGCTTCTTGAAACACCAAATAATATGATGGCCTTTATTAAAAATGGAGTGAAGAACAAAGATTAAAAAGTTTGAAGTCAGACAGGGGTTTGTTGAGAGTTTTATTCTGGAGACCTGTATGCAATGTTGGTCTCCATCCAAGATATATTTACCTTTGAATCAGGGCAACATGGGTCCCCTACATTTATTCCAGGATGGAGAAACTTGTAAAAGAGAGTAAGATTGGCCTAAATTCACTGAATTTTGAAAGAATGAAATTTGATATTATTGAATGGAAAGAATGAACTGCAGATGCTGGTTGATACATAAAAGGACACAAATTGTTGGGGTAATGCGGCAGGTCAGGCATGGATAGGTGAAGTTTCAGGTTGAGACCCTTCTTCAGACTTTTACTGTCAATAATTTTTCTTTTCGGAAGAAGATGAAGAGAAATGCTTTTAGTCAGAGGGTGGTGAATATGTGGAATTCTTTACCACAGAAGGCTGTGAATAAAAGTTAAAACTTTGCATATTCAGATAGACTTTTTAGCTCCAATAATTATTGGAATGTACATACCCACTCCCAAATCACCGTCTCATCCCCTCTATTCTTTCAACTGTTGAAAGCAGCATGAAGTTTGAAGCAGATAAGATTGCTATGGGCTTGGACACGCTAGAGGCAGGAAACATGTTCCAGATGTTGGGGGAGTCCAGAACCAGGGGCCACAGTTTAAGAATAAGGAGTAAGCCATTTAGAACTGAGACGAGGAAACACTTTTTCTCACAGAGAGTGGTGAATCACTGCCTCAGAGAGCGTGGAGGCAGGTTCTCTGGATGCTTTCAAGAGAGAGCTAGATAGGGCTCTTAAAAAATAGCGGAGTCAGGGGATATGGGGAGAAGGCAGGAAGGCAGTACTGATTGGGGATGATCAGCCATGATCACATTGAATGGAGGTGCTGGCTCGAAGGGCCGAATGGCCTACTCCTGCATCTATTGTCTATTGTCAGATTAGGAAATTGTTCAATTTGCCAAAGTAAGAGAATTCTGGGAAGGAGAAGTGAGGGAAAAAATGATTCTGTGTAACAATCATGCTCACTTTTTATATTTTTTCCTAGCCCAAATAATAAATTTACTGAATGGAACCTGGAATCAAAGGTAGGTATTGAAAATATATTCCTTTAAAATAAGTGAAGTACCTTTACTAATATCAGTTAGAGTGCCAAGGGATTGCTTGTGATTAATACTCAAATCAGGTTAAGGGCTTGACTATTAAATCATTAATACAATCAACCCAAGAATGAAATTAATTAAATATTAGGCTGCAGAATTTGCAGAAAACATGAGCTAGTAATGTTATTTTGGGATGATTAATAGTGATGTCCCAATGGCTAAATGTTCTTCATTGTTAAGTGTACATAAAACTGTGAAGAGTAAATATATTAGCTATTAATTTCATGGAATATTCATTATGCACATAAAAGTCAAAGACAGGAGCCAGCAGCTTTTCCTAGCCTGGCAGACTATTTCAGAGCATTTATCACTGTTTCTAATGTGTTTTATAATGAAGCCTTACTAGTTTTTAAATTTATGTTTTCTATCTTAATGTGGAACATTTTAAATTCTTTCTAATTTCACTCTTGTACAAATGTCCCACTTCGATTACCTCAGACTGCAACATAATTCAACTTTGTATTTAATTATATCACAGGCACCTCAATCAATGATGTCCATTCTGTTCTTTGCACTGCATTTAAAATAAACAGATGGCAATAGAAAAATGGCAACTGCCTCAATTGGAAATGTGATGGGGGGGGAAATTTTCATCTTTGCTAATATTAAGTACATATAAGTGTACTGGCTACCTGTAGTAACACCTTCCATTCCAGAACCAGTACTTAAGTTGATTCCAACTGGCATTTAATAATATTCCACATTCAATGCCAGCAACCAGTCATAAATATTCAACTATCGTATTGAGAATTAAAAACTACAAAAGTAATATTCTGCCGCTGGAAGAAACAGAGTCACAGGGTCACGAAACGGGCCCTTCGGCCCAACTTCTCCACTAGTCAAGGGCCTTCGGTCGGAAATACAATCTTCCACCACTACCTTCTGCTTTCCATTACAAAGCCAATTTTGTATCCAGTTAGCTTGTTCTCTCTGGAATCCATATAATCTAACCTACCAGAGCAGCCTACAATGCGGAACTGTATTAAAGGTCTTGTTGAAGTACATATAATCTATGTCTATGGTCCTGCCCTAATCAACCACCTTGGTTACATCTTTAAAAACACACAATCAAATTTGTGGGATATGATCTCCGATGCATAAAACCATGCTGACTCTGCCAAATCAACCCTTGTGTTTTTAAATGCATAGAAACATAGAAATTAGAAATTAGGTGCAGGAGTAGGCCATTCGGCCCTTCGAGCCTGCACCGCATGTATATCTTATCCCTCTGAATCCTCTCCAGTACCTATCCAGCCTCGCACGTTAGGCTTACTTGTCCATAGTTCCCAGCTTTTTCTTTGCAGCCCTTTTTAAAATAGTAATATGAAGAAGGGTCTCGACCAGAAACGTCACCCATTCCTTCCCTACAGAGATGCTGCCTGTCCCGCTGGGTTACTCCAGCATTTTGTGTCTACCTTCAATATTAATCACCCTCCAGTCTTCTGGCACCTCACCTGCATCTAATGATAATTTGTATACCTCAGCCAGGACTCCTGCAATTTCTTCTCTCGCTTTCCACAGTGCCCTTGGATATACATGTTCAGGCTGGGGGATTTATCTACCTTCATATTTTTATAACATCCAGCACTTCCTCGGTTGTAATATAGACTGTCCTCACAACATCACCCATTAGCTTTAGGGTGACACGGTGGCGCAGCGGTAGAGTTGCTGCCTTACAGTGCTTACAGCGCCGGAGACCCGGGTTCGATCTCGACTACGGTTGCTGTTTGTACGGAGTTTGTACATTCACCCCATGACCTGCTTGGGTTTTCGCCAAGATCTTCCGTTTCCTCTCATACTCCAAAGATGTACAGGTTTGTAGGTTAATTGGCTTGGTAAATGTAAAAATTGTCCCTAATGTGCACAGGAGAGTGTTAATATGCAGGGATCGCTGTTCGGCGCAGACCCGTTGGGCCGACGTTGTTTCCGCACTGTATCTCTAAACTAAACTAAACTAAACTTTCCCAAGTTCTCTCATCTTCATGTCTTTCTCGGCAGTAAAAACAGAGGAGAAATGCCAATTGAGGACCATGCCCATTTCCTGCAACTCCATCCATGCCTCCTTTTTCCTGACCAAAGCCTCAATTTCGTTCCTCGTCCAGGCTTCGTTACTCCTACCTGCTTTGCCCTTCAGTCTAACAGGGATATGTACACCCTGAACTCTCACAGTGTAGCTTTTATCAGCCCCCCACTTTCTGGAGATCCCTTTTCCTGCAAACAATGTCCTCCAATCAACTTTTGCAAGTTCTTGTTTAATACCATCAAAGTTTGCCATGCCCCAATTTAGTTTAGAGATACAGTGCGGAAATAAGCCCTTCGGCCCACCGGGTCCGCGCCGACCAGCGATCCACGCACATTAACAAATCCTATACACACTAGGGCCAATTTTTATGTATACCAAGCCAATTTACTTACATACCTGTACCTCTGGAGTGTGGTAGGAAACCGAAGATCTCGGAGAAAACTCGCGTGGTCATGGGGTGAACGTACAAACTTCGTACAGATGGCAATGGTAGTTGGGATCGAACGCGGGTCTCCTGCACTGCAAGCACTGTAAGGCAGCAACTTATGAACTTGTAAATAATGGAAATGATTAGAAAAGTGTACCAGTGGATGATGGTTTCATTATTTATCGTGAATTCTATAGGACTTCAATGCGATTATTGGTTTGAATCTGAGGTTGTAACATCAATCATTGATCACTAATCATAGTACAATGCTAACCATGTGACTTCTAATAATTCACGTAAAATGGATGTGGATTAGTTGATCCAACAATAAAGTCAGAAGTTTTCCTGCAGGAAACAGACATGTTCTCTCAGTATCCTTTGAACCGGGAGACAAAATTCAACCGAGGCTACAGGTCTCTGGACAAAGTCTTGTGCTTCAAGGTACACTGTATTGTTTTATATATCTGGGGTATGGAGTAAATAACTCCCATTTATTGGGTGCTGACTGTTTGAAAATGCTATTTACTTAATTCGTAACGGAAGTTACAACTTATACCACCTGTTAATGCCAGCTCTTTGATAGTGGAATTACTGACAGCACTACTCCAGAGGTTTTCAAAATTAATACAATACACATCTGGTGTAATTCTAGTTATATGAGAGTCTGAAGACATTCACAATGCTTTCAGGATGTGTTTTATCTTCCAGTTTATTCTATTTATACACGCTTTATTGTTAGTCATGGGACATTCTGGAATTCCATGTCATTACTCATTGTGGAGAAAAAGTCCGGATTTTCCTAATTTCATGTTTAAACCTGTTGTCATATGCACGAGCCTTGATACAATGAAAATTATTGTTTGCAGCAGCAGCAGCAACAGCAGCACGGGCACATAGACTTAACACACACAAACATTTCAACATAAATCACACAAAATTCTAAAAGACTACAAAAAAAACCAAGATGATTGTGCAAAAACATAAGTCCTTCGCAGGGTAGTGTTCTGTTGTCAAGATAGGGTTAGGGTTGTGTCGGTTGGTTCAAGAACCTGATAGTTGTAGGAAAGTAACTGTCCCTGAACCCTGTGGTCTTCTGGCTTTTGTATCTCCCGTCCGAAGATGGCAGTGAAGATTAGACTGAACTTCTTGTAACCTTGTTAGCGACAAAACTTGGCGACTTTTTGTGTACTGGCTAGGTAAGGTCTGCTGTGTGATTTTACAGGATTGTATGCAAAACAAATAATTTCTCTATACCTAGGTACATGTGACAATAAAGTATCATTGAATTTTTCAGATGGTAGGAATTCTTGACGATAGTTGCTGCTGCCTTAAGGTAATAGCTCTTGAAGATGCTTTCAATGGAGAGGATGGCTGTGCCTGTGATGAACTGGCTGAGTTCACCATTCTCCTCAGCCTCTTGCATTCCTGTGTAATGGAATGACCCTAGCAAGCCACGGTATAACCAGTCAGGAAACTTCCTACAGTACATCTATGAAAGTTTGTTGGAGCATTCGGAGATGTAGCAAATCTCTTTAAACCTCTGGAAAAAGTAGAAGCGCTGGCACACCACCTTTGTGATTGCATTTGTTGGGCTCAGAACAAGTCATCTGAGGCGCTCAGGAATTCGAGGCTGCCAGCTCTCTCCACCATTGCCCTACCACCAGAACCGTCCCAACTTCTATCTGATGTTTTATTTCATTGATGTAAAAATATGGTACATTTGAGTTTGCTTATTACATTGTCGAGGTAAATGCAAATCATTAAAATGATCGATTCTAGGGTTGGAGCTAATACATAATCAAATGCTTTCTTTAAGTTATAGGAAACATTACTGCATAAGTCAAAACATGTATTTCCCTTCTCTCGTTGATTCTATTCCTTTAGTGTTGGGAGAAGGGCCATTACGCTAACAAGTGCAGCAACCGGAATCAAGGCTACAGACAATGACAACGAGAGCAATTGTGAATAGAAATGTGGTCTAACACTCTCTTGGGAATAGGACTTTTCTCTTTATCCTGAATTACAAGATAAAAAATGATCTATTGTGATTGTATTGTTTGCATCTTTGAATAAAAGCTAACAAGTGTTCCCCTAGATCACTGTTTTCCATCTTGCGCTCCCTGCTAATTTTATTTGCTGCTTCAGCAGCAAGCATGTCACCAAATTAATTTCATGATACTCCATCAAGGAGTTTTTGCCCATCAATGAATCATGACAAAGATGCCAAGCCATTCAACAAACATGCAGTAGAGTTTTATGAATGGTTATCACAGTCACCAATTTCCTGACCGGCCAACAATAAAGTCAATTCTTTCATCCTTGCAACCAACCCAATTAACAAGTGCAGTCCAATCTATCTCGTGTAGGATACATGCACACTGGATAAACATGGAGACCAAAGTGTTTTGCAAAATCCAACAGCCTCATAATGATGTATAGAAGATATATCAATTGAGAACAACTGCACAGATTCCAATTAGAAATACCCTGTACTAACCTGAACGATATTTGTTTTTTGTCTCTTTCAAGTAAAAAACACACAACTTGTGAGAAACTTTAAACTGATTTTCTCCTTCGGAATGGAGATGCAAGAAACTAAGTATGCTGGATTCTGGAGCAAAAAAAAGCTGCTGGAGGGATTCAGCAGGTCAGGCAGCATCTGCGGAGGACAAATGGGCAGACTGGATATGTCCAAATGAAGGATCATGACCCAAAACGTTGATTGTACATTTCCCTCCACATATGTAGCCACAAGAGTTGCTAGATGCTGGATTCATGAGCAAAAAACAGTGCTAAAGGAACACAATGGTTCAGGCATCATTTGTGGAGGGAAATGGACTAACAATGCTTTGGCCTGGGATCCTTCTTCAGATTCTTCCTGACCTGCATAGTTTCTCCAGCAGTTTGCTTTCTTTGCACTCTGTCAAAGCATTTTTCTTGATAATGCTTTATTTATTTTCAATGTCAATTGCTCTGTCTTTTTCCAAAAAGACATTTAAGATTATCTGGTCTGAAAAATGTTTGGAAAATTACAGCCAGCAAATGACAAGACACAATGTGTTAAATAACTGCAATGGGCTGTCACGAATTATTTGACTAACTGACTACCTACCCATCATGTGAAGTAGGTAGCATCTGTAGAGGGAATGGCCCGATGACATTTCAGGTTGGGGACCCCCCCATAGATTCCTCTCTACCCCAAGCTGATACTGTCCAATCCCCTGAGTTCCTTTCTATGTTTTGCTCAAGATTCCAGCATCTGCACTTTCTTGTGCATCCATCATATGAGGTCCTCTCATTTCTCTTTCTGGACACTTGATTCCAATCCCTCCACGACAAGACTGGGTTTCAATGAAATGTGATAAAAAGAAAAAACTTCCATTGAATAAAGCTTCAGTTGAGATCAGTTATGAACTAGTTCTCAAAAATGTGGCAATGCGGAAAACAACACCAAGCAGAAAGCTCTTCAGCTGGCAGATTCAAAAGCCTATCACTATCTGAAGCCATTTATTAAAATAAAACAGCTTTTTGCAGCCGCTGAATTAGGGAACTTGTCCCCACTAGTTAGTGAATATTTGATGCTGAACAGTTTCAAAAGATAGCTGTGATCAACGATTGTGTAAATTGGATGTCACAATCACATTAAAGATATTCAGTCTACAACCTGGTCAAATGCCATTTACAACAAATGGTTTATTTACTATTTTTAATGGGACCAATAGTTTAATTGCTACAACAATGGTCTGATGATGAACTCGGCTATCTTTCTGTGATGATCCTTGTGTTTACAGCTTCTACAGTTCTATTTCCAAAAAAGGTTTATGAAGGCTGGTTCACATTAAGCCTATACTTAATTCCCAAGTATTGAGAGATTTATATGATAAAATCCACATCCTGTCTTTCACTGCATAACCATGTGCCTATCTAAAAGCCTCGTAAATGTCACTATCATATCAGCCTGCACCACCATCCCTGACGGCGCACTCTAGGCACCCTCCGCTCTCTGTGTATAAAAATTGCTTCACATATCTTTTTTAAACTTTACCCATCTCACCTTAACATTATGCCCTGTAGTCTTTGACTCATTATGCCATTCATGATTTTATATACTTCAACCTCTGTCATTCCAGATAAAACAATTCAAATTTGCCCAGCCTTTCCTCATAGCTAATATCCCCTAATCCAAACAGCCTTCTGGCAAACCTCTTCCGCACCCTCTTCCAAGCCTCCACATTATTCCTGTGATGCAGAACTACACACAACATTCCAAATCTGGCATAAGCCAGAGCTGCAATATGACTTCAATAACCCAGATGAAGACAGGCTCCATCTTCTTCACCACTCTTGTGCCATGATTCTCAATATTTTCTTGCAAACTTACTATTCCTGACTCTTAAAAACTCTCCGTTTTTTTTCTGGTCATTGCTATCTTTAAATCCACGTTGTCTTGCTCTTGTTTTAAAGAATATTCACTTGACTTTTTTTGTGATTATTTTGTGCTTTTGTTTCCTTTGGTCAACCTACTGACTGTTGACATTTTTTCCCCCATTGACTTCTTGATGTTCATGTAACTAAGTTACATCCATTCTTATTCCAAACAGATTGTTGATGTGTGCATGATTCATTCTTAGACAACAGACAATAGGTGCAGGAGTAGGCCATTCGGCTCTTCGAGCCAGCACCGCCATCTTCCAACTTAAATTATTCTATTGTTGTTGTTGATCCTGTTTTTGCTTTCTGCATTAAGGCTTTTGGTTTAATTTGTATCTTGTTAGGCAGAGCCAAAGTGTAAACTAACGTAATATATATCTGGCTCTTGTATTCCAATTGATATTTCAATTCTTTAGATTTTGATTTACCATTCACATTTCTGAAACTTACAGTGATGCACACATGTTTTTAGACCCTTAAAGATTTACCACAAAATGGATGCACTTGCATTCCTGCAGATGCCTTGAATACATATAGACTGGAGAAAAGATAGTCTTAAACTGAAAATGTTCATAAAATGATCTTGATTAATTGAAACTATTGGCATATTTGGCACCTGTAAAAATGCTATTCCTTCTCTCCAGAGATGCTGCCTGTCCCGCTGAGTTACCCCAGCATTTTGTGTCTATATTCGATTTAAACCCCAGCATCTGCAGTTTTTTCTTACACATCCTCCCTCTTATTTGCAGCATTCATTAATACACTGGCCTCCACCAAAGGCCAAATCATCTAATGTTTCTTCAGCCCCATATGCCAGTCTTAGGATCAGCTTCCTCTCTAGTGGGTAAATATTTTTCAAATATCACGTTTACATTTTAAAGTAATGGTAATATGCCAAAATACAAGTTAGATTCACAGTAACCACACGGGTTTCTGAAAGAATTTTGAGGTAATAATAATAACCTTTATAGATGTCACAGATTGGCCTTTAAACAGTTCCAATCAATCTCTTCCTCCCTTACTGGTACTAGTATTGGCTAATCCAGTTCTTGACTAAAATAACAATGTTCAATATTTCCGTTCAGCTTTCAAATGCAGCACAGGTTGGAATAATATTTAAATACGACAGATTCTTCTAATAAGCTAGATGAGTTATTTTCAATTGCATTTGCAATGATTCATCTGATAGACAGTTTAGCAGTTGGCTTTATGTGCCCAATAGATTGTGCTTCACTTCGAATTCCAAAGACTCAAATACAAAAATATAGATGGACATTCCAGAGTTTAGACTTTAGAGATACAGCGCGGATACAGGTCCTTCGGCCCACCAACTCCGTGCCGACCAGCAATACCCCATAGCGCTATTCTACAAACTGGGACCAATTTACAAGGGGTCTGATGAAGGGTCTCTACCCGAAAAGTCACCTATTCCTTTATCCAGAGATGTTGCCTGATCTGCTGAATTATATTTTGAGTCTACCTTAGGGACAATTTATATATTTTTTACCAAAGCCAATTAACCTACAAACCTGTATGTCTTTGGTGTGGGTGGAAACTGGAGCACCTGGAGAAAACCCACGCAGTCACAGCGAGAACATATTGTTCTGATCTCCTATGGACAGCATTTATAAAAATAAGTTTTGTCCCAAATCACGATTTATTGTAAAAGGAAAAAATTGTCTTGGTCAATATCTCTTTACTGTTTCTGGAAGCTTTCTTGTCGTGTATAAATGTTTCCTGTTACAACAGATGACAATTTCTGTTACAACATCTTACAACATTTGAAACAAGCAATCTGATTGACTGTAAAGTGTTCAAGAATAACCAGTACTCTTATAATTTCTGCCACGCCAAAATAGCATATGGAAATAAGTCACTAGTTTGAAGAGAATTTAGATTGTTTATGAAATTGGGTTATTTAGCTTTTTGCTAGATAACTGCTGGAACAAGGAAGTCAACTTCATTTGAACAAAATATTCACGATGATAAGGGAGTCAAATCTGGCTGGGCAAGAGGTGGAACAAAAAAAAGTAAATATGTAATTTTCTTATATCAACCAAATTTTATTAAATTTAATGGTGAGGAATGTGATGTTTATACAGAAACAATGAACTTCTTGGTGAGGCCGCATTTAGAGTATTGTGTTCAGTTCTGGGCACCATAGGATAGATGTTGTCAAGCTGGAAAAGGTACAGAGAAGATTTACAAGGATGTAGCCAGGGCTAGAGGGTCTGAGCTATAGGGAGAGGTTGAGTAGGCTGGGACTCTGTTCCTTGGAGTGCAGGAGGATGAGGGGTGATCTTATTGAGATGTATAAAATCATGAGAGGAATAGATCGGGTAGATGCACAGTCTCTTGCCCAGAGTAGGTGAATTGAGGACCAGAGGACATAGGATAGAGGTGAAGGGGAACAGATTTAATAGGAATCTGAGGGGTAACTTTTTCACACTAAGGGTGGTGGGTGCATGGAACAAGCTGCCAGGGGAGGTAGTTGAGGCAGGGACTATCCCAACATTTAAGAAGCAGTTAATCAGGTACATGGGTACGACAGGTTTGGAGGGATGTGGACCAAATGCGAGCAGGTGGGACTAGTGTCGCTGTGACATGTTGGCCGGTGTGGACAAGTTGTGCTGAAGGGCCTGTTTCAGCACTGTATCACTCTATGACTAACTGCAGATGCTGGTCTACTAAGGAAAGACACAAAATGCTTGAGTAACTCAGCGGGTCAGGTAGCATCTCTGGTGAATATGGATAGGTGACGTTTCAGGTCGTGATCCTTCTTCAATCTGAAGAAGGGTCCCAACATGAAACGCCACCTATCCATGTTTTCCAGGGATGCTGCCGGGTGCACTGAGTTACTCCAGCAATTTTGGTCTTTCCTTGGTGTTATATTTTGTCGGGAAAAATGAGCTAGGGTGCATTCCATTTCTCCTCTACCTCAAATGGGACATTGGATTTTGTCTCTGGAACTGGTGTGCTATAATGCCTGAGAACTCCATTCTGCACTCCTTATCTTTCCCTTCACTCGACTAGCAAAATACAAAAGTGCTGGAGTAAGTAAGCGGATCAGTCAGCATGTCTGGAGAACATGCAGCGACCCAAGAGCTTGCTATCGATGTCCTCCAGAGAAGCTGCCTGATCTGCTGAGTTACTCCAATACTTTGTTTTTTTGCTACAAGATTCCAGCATCTGCAGTTCTTTGTATCTACCTTCTGCGTATTGTACTTAAGTTTGGCTTGAATGAAATCCTTCCAGGAACAGCCTATTGACCACAGGTGGACTTTTCTCCCTGGGGCTGGGTCTACGCCTGGCCCAACTGATGTGTACATTGTTGCCAAGCTTATTGAGTCTGTTGGCTCTCAGCTCTCCCACACAAAATCAGCGAGTAGGCTCAAGGGCCTGTGCTATAGGGAGAGGCTGGGGCTTTATTCCTTGGAACACAGGAGGCGGAGGTGCAACCTTACTAAGGTGTATAAAATCATGAAGGGGATAGAATGGGTGAATGCAGAGTCTTTTACCTAGAATGTAGAAATTAGGAACTACAGGTGCTGGTTTAGGCAGAAGTCTAAAGAAAGGTCCTGACCCGAAATGTCATCTATCCACGTTCTCCAGAGATGCTGCCTGACCTGCTGAGTTACTCAAGCACTTTATCTTTTACCTAGAGTAGGGGAATCAAGAACCACAGGATATAACTTTAAGGTGAAAGGGGTAAGATTTAATTGGGACCTTTAAGAGATCCCTATAAGAGGGAAAATGTTTTTACACAGAGGATGGTGAGAAATGGAACGAGCTGCCAGAGGAGGTAGTTGAGGCACGTACCATAACAATATTTGGAGAGAAACATAAATTGGAAAGGTTTAGAGGGATGTGGAGCAAACACTGGTAGATGGGACTAGCTTAGATGGGGTATTTTGGACGGCATGGGAAAGTTGGGCCGAATGGCCTGTTTCCGTGCTGTATGACTGGCAGAAGTGATCAACATGGATTACAGATTATTATAGACACAAAATGCTGGAGTAACTCAGCGTGTCAGGCAGCATCTCTGGAGAAGTCATAGGTGACGTTTCGGGTCGAGACCCTTCATCAGTCTGAAGAAAGGTCTCGACCCGAAACGTCACTTATTCCTTTTCTCCAGAAATGCTGCCTGACCCGCTGAGTAACTGCAGCATTATGTGTCTATTTTGGGTGTGAACCAGCATCTGCCATTCCATCTTTTGGGCCAAACGCAGGCAGGTGGGACTGGTGTGGGTGGGATATGTCCAGGTGGGGACTGGTGCGGGTGGGACAGGTCCAGGTGGGGACTGGTGCAAGTGGGACAGGTCCAGGTGGGGACTGGTGCAAGTGGGACTGGTACAGGTGGGACTGGCGCAGGTGGGTGGGACCAGTGCAGATGGAACTGATGCAAGTGGAACTGTTAGACTCTATGCTAACCAAAGATCCTATAGCGGAGCTAACCAAAGATCTTATAGCGGAGCTCCCTATAAGATCTTTGATGCTAACTGCACCGCCTGATCGCCTGGCGTTTACTGCGCAGCCGCGGTGGTAGGACACCCCCCCATCCTCCTCTCATTACGTCACTATTATCGCGTCACGAGCCTGGCCCCGCCCCACCCGCGGCGCGCGTCCCCGCCCCGCCCCCTCCGGGCCGCGGGCAGCGCAGACGCAGACGCGGCGAGCAGCAGCCGGGCTTAGATGTTATCGGACGGCAGGTGAGTGCGGTCTCCGTGTGTCCGCGGCCCCGCGGCGGGGGCGCGCTGCCGGCCGGCCAGCCCTGCACGGGAGGGGGGTTGCTGCAGACCGACCGTCAGAGGGGGGGGTCGCGCCCCAATCGGGAGGGGCGTGTCACACTCGGCTGAGGAGGGGCTGGGCTCCCGGGCCTGTACCGGGGTAGCAACCCCCGAGGGTGTTCGTGGTTTAAAGGGGTCTGGGGTTGTGGGGGGGGGTCGAGCCGGGCGCTTCCACTCTGGACAACGTCTTGCTGGAAGGCGCCTCCGCCTCCGCCAGGGAGCCGTGTGCGAGTGGCAGCCGTCGTGTGGAGGCCCTGGTCCGTAGGCGGCAGTTCGTGTGTAAATACATGTCTTCGGGCGTTTCACTAACGGAGGGTTTGTGCTGAACTCTTGGCAGCACTCGCCTTCCCGGCCATGTGCACGTCAGTGGGGTTTGGGGTGGGAGGTTCTGGAATAAGGGGACAGTGTCACCTTCCAGCCACAGATTGGTTTTGTTTTCTCTTGTCCTCCCAATATGGTGGCAGCTCGTTGTGAATTTGGGTTTGGGCAACCTGCAGGGGTACAGTCATTTCGACTGTTTATTCTGGGCTGGTATAACACTGATTCGTCACTTCGGCTTTAGACTGAGCGTTTAAATCCTAGATTTTTTTATTAAGCAAGCTCCTATTGCATCCACATAGTCTAGGATTTTCCACCTTGTTTTATATCACCATTAATTTCATCTTTTCATTGTTGGCATCAGTGAATGCACTACTTTATTCAGTAGGTTGGGGAAATAAGTGCGAGATGATCAAGGTTGCGGATTAACTAAGTTATACCCAATGAAGAGGAACAAATCTTATTTCTCCTAGATGGGTCGTAGACTTTTGTTTTACATTGTCCAAATCCAAGCTCAATTATATAATGGAGGTATATAATGGGTCAGTTTGATTTTTCTTACATAAAAAGAAACCTGGTTTTATTTATTTTTTCTGTATGATAAATATTCCTGTCGTAAAAAGTTTTAGTAATTTCCCATCAATTAAACATTCAGCATCTGTCATCCTTGGATATCCTTATTTGCAAATTGAACTAATTGATAATCTGTTTAATCTTGATTAACAGAAAAGTGATCCAATGTTTTTGGATCCCCAAACTTTTTTTGTATGTATAATCCCTTTAACATAACAAAATGCTACAAGGTGCTTCATCAAACTGAATAAGCAAAATAAAGCAAAGTGCAAATTAGGACAGGCAATGAAAATAACGACAGATAATAATTCCTCTATGGTATCTTAAAGGAAGAAATAGATGGAAAGGGTAGGGACGGAATTCTGGAGTGAAAGACCTTGGAATGGGGCTGGATTGTCCTGGATCCAACGCAATTCCAGCCTGATTGTGTAAACTGGTATTTTCTGGACATGAAGACCTCAATGAGTTGATTGTCAGTGTGTTTTAAAAACTGCACAAATAGATTTACATAAGAAACAAAATATAAAAAACGAAAACATTAAAAAACAAGCAAATTTTTTATAAAACTGAAATTCGTAAAACAATAAATTGCATGTCCTAATATTCACTGAACATAATTTTTTGCCATAAGATTAAAAACGCCAGTCAAATGAATGGAGTTGCATTTTGTACCAGACCTCCTTGATGGAAAGTTAGGGGGCTGAATGTTGGGTCCTTTTAAATAATTTTGTCTACTGCTCATTTGAAAGACCAGCAGCAATATAAATACTCCGGCATCTGACCAGTTTGTCTCAGTCTTCCATGCCACTGCCTATTTGTCAGCTTAATTTCAACCATTTCAACCAAGTGATGACCCTAACAAAAAACACAATTTCAGGAAAAATACATCTCATTGAAGTGCTGGAGGTGATCGAAGATACTTGTGATTGAATGTGGTGGAGTAGTAGAAGCAAAATTATGGAGAGTTTTTAAAATATGAATGAGAATTTTAAAACTGAGTTTGTTTAACCAGGAGCCAGCGGTGATATTTGCTGAACAAGACTTTGTACAAGTTATGGCAGCAGATTTTTAAGTGACCTTAAGTTAATGGAGAGTTGAAAAAGGAAGATGGCCAGGTGTGTATTAGAATAGTCAAGACCAGAGGTAGCAGGAGTATGAATAAACATTTCTGCAAGAGATGAGTCAGCCATTCACACGATAACAAACGTTTATCCTGTGTTGGTACAGTATTCAATTTTACACAACATATTTTAAAAATTCATGTTAAATTTATCCCCAATCTTTGTCAGGCAATAGTCGTTAAGAGAATAGTGTTAGATGGACACATTTAGTTGGAGTGAAGACTTAAATTCTGCCCACTATTATTGAATAAAGTTGAAATATAATCAAAGCATAATGTGAATTAACTGAATATGGGTCCAAAGTAGATTTGTTTTTGAGTTTTGCAATAGTTATAGAGTCTTATTCATTAAACAAATGGAGTAAATCTGTTATTTTGAGGAGCGAGTGCTCTACACTTGGAACTTCTTTTCTTGGTGATTGATATGAATTATGTCCTTTACAATTAAGTTTCCTAGTCCGTAATAGGAAGTCAATACCGACTTTGTTGGTTTTGCTTTTTTCCCCAAACTTAAACTCACATTAAAGTTTATCATGGTGCCCACATTCAACTTGTTTAAAAATCTTACCAAACTTTAAAGAAAGGCATATACAGTGTTCTTCACAGTATGAGACAAGCCCAAAGTGTTTTACAGCAAATAAACATTCTTGAAGTGTAATCTAGGAAACATTGTGGGTAGTTTTTTCATGACAATTTCTCATAAGACTATTTGACAGAAACCAAGTAACCTGTACTGCTACTATTAATTAGGGATGAACATTGGCCATGATATCAAGGACAATCCTTTTTACATTCCTCTAAAATACTGCCATGGGGTATTTTGCCACCACTTAAAAGCTGGTCTCAACTTTGACATATCATCCAAAAAAGGCATCTCCCACAGAGAGTACTGCCTTGGCATGCAACTCGAGTGTCATCCTATCTATTTGTGCTCAAATGACTACCATAGGATTTAGCTCTCAACCTTCTTTCTGTATGTTTTACAAACTGATCACAGCTGACCTTCCACTAGTTTTCTAAATTTAAACAAGCACTTTCAATTCCATCATTATGCCAGAAATATTGTTTAATTACCTTTTTTTTTCCATTTTCATTGGAATTACGTTCAGTTGCAGCAAATCATTAATAGTTAGTATGCTGCTTTACACAATCCACTTTAAGATTTAAACACAGCCTTGTCATACCTACCACTAACAACTTTTTTGTTAGATTTGTATCACATAAAATCTAACTTCATATTTCATAAGTTCACTATAGGCACTGGTCACATTACTAATCAATCCCAGAGAGAAAGGTCTGGATTTCTAGCAAGGAATTACTCAGCAAAGTTACCAACTACAAATATTTTGAAATTGTATCCCTAATTTTTAATTATAGTCCATTATTGTTTTTTTCAAGAACATAATAATGAAACCCATAAAAAGCATAAAATCTCATGAATGACCATTATCAATCAAATTCTTATGTCATGGCAGCCAAATGTTCAAACCTATTAAGAGTGCTAAATTTCTGAATTGATTCACTTATTTGGGAGGGTAAGCAGGTGTCATTGAGAGAACAAACACATACTCAGAGTTGAGACTTTAAACATTGATTGTAAATTGCCTTTTGTAATAACTTTATGCTCTTTTTCTTAGTAAGGGTTTAATCGTATAACAAAATCTGTCTCATCTGTTAGATATAATTGTATGACAGCCTTTAATCTGGAGTGAAAATCTAAAAGCCACAGATGCTGGAAATATAAAGGAAAATCAGAAAGTGCTGGAAACATTCAGTAGCTCAGGCAGTGTGCGTGGAAAGAGAAACAATTAACATTTTTGGTCTGACCCCCTTCATAATCTGGCAATGACAATTCTTTACCTATTTTCGTTTTAAAAGGCAATATTTCTAATCTAGGGGGTGTTATGTATCCAGAGTGAAATACATTGGTAATTAAACTTCTGTAGAACATTTTAGGGGAATATTTGACTTCTAAATGATTAATGACAGGGTCTGGTTGCAGAATTTTATTATTGTTTTTCTGAAAAAATGCTGTCCAAATGACTGAACTGTAGCTTTAACATTGAACAGTTAACTTTATAACCATGAACAATCCTCAACCATGCTCAAGTTAACATTTCAGGGCGTGACAATAGGATGGACTTGTACATAACCATAATTTAAACATTTTGGTAATGGGACTAAGAAAATATTTAATAAGTACTTAAAAAAAAAAAAAAATCACTATCAAGATATATTTGTATTTTATTTCAATTCACCAATTTTATTTAGTGTAAATGTAGTACATTGGCCCAACACTGAAGAGTACCCGTCTTAAATTAGTGACGGATGAATGTTGAAGTTGCTTGTGAGAAGAATATTGCAAAACTGCATGCTAAATTAGTTATGGGCTCTTGTATTTTGTTTAACCAAACTAGGTACAATGGCACAGCTAGTACAGTTACTGCATCACAACGCCAGAGACCTGGGGTTTGATCCTGACCTCATGTGCTGTGTGGAGTTTGCACAATCTCCCTGTGGCCACACGAGTTTCCTCCGAATGCTCCAGTTTCCTCCCACATTCCAAAGATGTGCGGGTTTGTAGATTAATTGGCCTCTGTAAATTGTCCCTAAGTGTGTTTCGAGTGGGATAACATGGAACTAGTGTGAACAGGTGATCAATGGTCAGTGTGGATTCCGTGGGCCAAAGGGCCCATGTCTATGCTGTATTTCTACAATGAAATCAAAGCTCATCCATTTCCAAAATTTATAATGGTCTCTCAGATTCTGGAGAACTGCAGAGGCTTCCTAGGTTATGGAAGACCTAAGGAAATCCTAAGACCTAATGAAATCAGATTTTACACATTCTCCTATCCACTTTTCAAACCTGGAAAGTTAATTTGCGCAAATGCAAATATCTTGACGAGTTACAGAATATGGACAGAAGCTAACTAAGAGAAAAAAAATGTTTACATGAAGGAATCAAAGTGACACCATTGTTTTATTGGGCTATGGACAATTATTGGGAACGGAACCCTTTACACGGCCTTGTAAAGATTGGTACTCATCTTTATAGATTGTAGATCACAGGAATGGGCAGAATTATGCAGCTGACTGCATCTGATGAAAAGATTAATTGGCAGCATCATTGTTCTACATACATTAGAAAATGTAACTGTACATTAGTGCAAATTCGAACTACAGTTAGTAAAACAAAAGGAATCAAATGAATTCCAATGGATTTTAGCAAACCTAGGTCAGCATTTGTACTTAAGTACATGCTGTACTTTCCACACAAGTTACACAAACTATTTAGTTTTCTGCTGAGAAACATTCTTAAATCAACAGATCAATTATGGTTAAAACATTCTGAAGACTTAAGATAATCACAGACAATTTTTCAAAACTATTCCGTGCTCCCATTCCGTAATTCCTGAAGATGTTTGCATTTTATGACATCTTTTGCAACTTTAGAATTTTTCAAAAGGCTTCAAAGGTGAAGAAGTATTTAATAAATATTGTCAATGCTCAGAAGTAGGGGATCATGTTTAGAAATAAAAAGGTAGACAAAAATGCTGGAGAAACTCAGCGGGTGAGGCAGCATCTATGGAGCAAAGGAATAGGTGATGTTTCGGGTCGAGACCTTCTTCAGACCTCCCAGTTTAGGGAGGGTGGCCTATTTAAGCCAGATGAGCAGATTCTCTGTCTTTAGAACTGTTCTTCAAAGGGGAGAGTGTATCAGGTTTTCAGTATTTTTGAGGAAGCGGTAATATATTCTAGATTAGCAAGGGAATGAGAGATTACAAAGAACATGCATGCCAGGCCCAAAATGGTCCGGATTATACTTGATGTAGCCCACGACTCACTTTTATCTCTTGCAAGAAGTATGCACTTGCATCTTCTGCCTGTGTGGTCCCTAACAATTGGAGAAGAGCACTGCAGGGTACAGATGGCTGGAGGTGGTAGGGAGTCAGGCCCTTGCCATGGTTCAAGTTCTCAGAAGATCTATTCCAATGTTTCTAAATACCTCCAAAGATCGTAAGCAGTTAAAACAAGGAGCAGGACATCAAGTCTAGAACAGTATAGCTCACAAACACGCCTTCAGCCCACAATGCCTGTGTCAAACATCTTTGCTTGCATCTGGTATGCATCATTTTATTCCCTGCATGTCTATGTTCCTATCTAAAAGCCTCTTAAATCTCACTATCATATCCATTTCCAACACCGGCAGAGTGTTCTAGATGCTTGCCACTATATATATATTTTTTTTAAATGTGGACCGCACATCTCCATTAAACTTTCCCTCTCTGCCCTCAAAGTTTGCCCTCTTTGACATTTCATCCTGGGAAAATGGTTTTAACTATCTCCCTTATCGATGCCAATCATAGGTTTGTACACTTTTTTATCAGGTCTCACCTCAAGCTTCAATCCAGAGAAAATAATTCAAGTTTGTCCAACCAATACTCTTTAATCCAGGAAGCATTCTGGTAAACCACTGCCCTTGCTCCACATCCTTCCTATAATGGCGTAACTAGAACTGCACTCCATACTCAAAATGTGGCCTAACTAAAGTTTTATAAAGCTGCAATATGACTTCCTGACTCTTGTATGCAATACCTCAACCGACGATGGTAAACATATTATGTGCTTTCTTTACCACTCTATCTACTTGCATTGCTACTTTCAGGGACCTGTGGACTTAGATCCCAATTTGCTGTTAACTGTATGCCTTCCCCTTGCATTCGATCTTCCAAAGTGCAATACCTCACACTTGCTCGGATTAAACAACATTTGTTATTTCTCCACCCATATCTGTAAATCCCACTGGCCTTAGGCAGCCTTTCTCACTGTTCACAACTCCACCAATTTTGGTGACATCCACAAATCTACTACCAAACCCATCTTTAATTACATCCAAGTTATATATCACAAACACATAGATCCATGCAAAACACCACTGTCACAGACCTCCAGCCAGAACAACTTGCTTCTACCAATACCCTCCAATTTCTATAGGTAAACTAGTTCTGAATCCAAGTTACCAAGTCACTTTTCATTCCTTGCACCACAATCCTCTGGATCAGCCTACCATGATTTACTTTATCAAATTCATACTAAAATCTATGTAGACGACATTCACTGCCCACCCTCATCAATCACCTCAAAAAATAACTTCTTCTGTTGAAGAAGGGTTTCGGCCCGAAACGTTGCCTATTTCCTTCGCTCCATAGATGCTGCTGCACCCGCTGAGTTTCTCCAGCACTTTTGTCTACCTTCGATTTTCCAGCATCTGCAGTTCCTTCTTAAATGCCTTAAGTACTTCCCTACTTGGTTTTTATTCAGGCGGCACAGTGGCACGACAGTAGACCTGCTGCTTCGCGGGTGCTGTCTATGAGGAGTTTGTACGTTTATAATGTTTTTCTCCGGAAGCTCTGGTTTCTTCCCACATTCCAAAGACGTGGAGGCTTGTCGGTTAATTGGTTTCTGTAAATTGCTCCCAGTATGTAGGATGCGAAAAGAAGTGGATAACCTAGAACGAGCATTCGGGTGTGGGCACAGTTGGCCGAAGAGCCTGTTTTCATGCTGTATCGCTAAACGAAACTAAATTCCTCAAAGGCCCTGTCTGAATTCATCTTCCTAAACTGTCTGTTTCCTTTTTCATGTTGACCAATTTAGAATATCATCATCCAAGGTTGCTGCACTTTGTTCCTTCTCACTGAAACGTGCTGATCCT
This sequence comes from Amblyraja radiata, assembly GCF_010909765.2. Taxonomy (NCBI): domain Eukaryota; kingdom Metazoa; phylum Chordata; class Chondrichthyes; order Rajiformes; family Rajidae; genus Amblyraja; species Amblyraja radiata. The sequence continues at coordinate 19,297,602 of NC_045981.1, read as the reverse complement.
GAACAATCATCAGCTGTTTTTTTTTTTTAAATGACTCCCAGATCTGTAACCTAAAAATAAATAATATCTGAAGCAGATTTACCCAATAACAGCTGCTCATCTCTTACTCTCCCTTGGTCAATGATATTGTAATCTGCATATCCCAATTTAGTACATTACCCCAATTTACTGATTTATCCTTATTCATAACTACCTTAAAACCTGTGTAGTTGTGATCACTGTTCCCAAATTGCTCTTCCACTGAAACACCAGGCACCTGGCCAGGAGCACTTTCCAATACAGGGTCCCTCCTGGGGTTAGACTGACTATAGTATAATCCCATTAGAATAAATGCATCTTTCTTATTTTTGAGCTCTACCCATATTGCCTCGGTGGATAAACCCTCCGAATGTCTCTGACTAACAATGCATATCCTCCACATCTTTTACCTTCTTTATCATGCATGACATACCAAAATCCTATTATGTTGAGCTGCAAGTCCTGTCCCTCCACCAACTAAGTCTCCGTGATGGCCACAGCATGATAATTCCATTCATGTATTGTCTTTCCGCTGACTGGATAGCATGCAACAAAAGCTTTTCACTGTACCATGTTACACGTCACAATATACTAAGCAGTAACTAACTAATATGCACTGATCCAGGCTCTGTTCATCTGCTTTCCCTGTGAAATACACTTCAGCCCACCAGTTTCACAATGTTCATTAATATTTCCCAACCAGTCCTTCCTTTCAGACATACTTGTCATAACCTCTACTTTCCCATATGTCCCTCCATTTGCTGTGCTGCTGCTCTGGTGTCCACACTTTGCCACTCTAGTTTACACCCTCTCGAGTAGCATTAGCGAACCTTCCTGCCAGAATATTGTTTTCCTTCCAGTTCAGGTGCACCCCGTCCCTCTTGTAAAGGTCCCATCTGCTCTTGAAGAGAGCCCAATGTCCATATATCTAAAGCCTTTCATCCTTCACCACCTTCTTAGCCATGTATTCAAATACACTATCTTTCTATTGGCTCACTTTCATGTGGCACAGGTAGTATTACTGAGATCACAACCATGGAGGTCCTGTTTTTTCACCTATTACCTAACTCCCTAAATTGTGTAAAAAAAGGGAAAATGTTTAGAAAAAGATGTTTAAACCACACTGAACTCATAAAGTATCCCAGTGTTGAGAGAAGTGAAGTTTAGTGAAAGTCAGCAATTCCTTTCAAATGAATGGAGCCCTTCAGTTCATCACTTTACAGAACGCCCCAGACAATATGCCCAGTCCAGATACATCCAACCTCCAAATAATTCCATATTTATGAGTAGAGTACACAGGAATAGAAGATCAGAATATGTGTTCATTGTAACAAGTGCACAACCACTGGGTAGCTCTCAGCACAATCTGGTCTAATGTAAAAAAACACAAATCTGGTCTAATGTAAAAAAACTGACTTTGCAAGCAGCAAATTCTAGTACATTTTGATGGTTAGTTTAGAGGTAAATACTGGCCAGAATGCTGATGAAAACATGTTGGTCTTCTCTGTGTAACACAGTGGAATCTTATAACCGCTTGAGAAGGCAGTCAGGTCTTCCTTTAACATATCATTTGAAAGACAGCAGTGCATTCTTTCAGCTGCTGGGGTGTCAGAATCATGCACACAGATTCCTAGACATGAACTCCAGAGATAGGGAGCGTTTGACTGACTGTTACAGAATATAACCAAGGCATGGCAAAAAAAAAAAGAGTAGAGCAGTACAACTCCTCCATATTTTAGATGCACAGAATCAGTTTTCCAAGTAGGACATTTTTCACCAAAAAGGATACTATTGCCAGACGATAAGCATTGCAGATTTCACAGTGAACCAGATGGCTTTGTACAAAAGGCCAATAATTTCATGGCCAATCTGGCTGATACTTGCATTTATTCCAAAGTATTTAATTAATTGACCAAATTCCCCAGCTGCTGTGGAATGTTTTACAGCAACGATCACATTCCATTTTTTAAAAACCTTGTGACCTTATGCCAACACGACTGTATCTATGCCTGTCAAAGACATTTTAATGATTTGATCCCCAGATGTCTGGGTCATTACTACTTTGAGCTTTAACCTTTAGCTTCAAACTGACTGACCTCCCACATTTGTTCACAGTGTAGTCCATTTGCAATCATTTTGCCCATTCACGTGTCTTACTAGCTTTTCAGCTTAATGCTTCCATCTAAATTGCTCACAATACTGCCTATTTTTGCCACTGGAAAACTTGGATGCATGGCTTTTTATATCGTTATCTACGTTGAATTGTTGCAATTCCAATAATTTTTATTCTGCGGGTCTCTAAAGCATCATAGGTTGTGGGGGCGGAGACCTAATAGAAATATGTAAAATGATGAGAGGCATAGATATGGCAGACAGACAGACAACCTTTTTCCTAGGGTGGAAATGTCTCGAGGGCAGTGGGCATAGCTTGCAGCTCAGAGGGGGAAAGTTTAAAGGAAAGTTTATTTTTACACAGATAGTGGTATAGTGGTGGTACCTGGATGATGCGACCAGGGATAGTGGTGGGAGGAGATACAATAGTGCTGTTTAGGAGGGGGGGGGGGGGATATGGATCATGTGCAGGGAATTAAATTAGCATCATGTTCAGCAAAGACATTGTGGGTTGGAGGACCTGTTTCTGTGCTGCACTGTTAAGACAGTCATAGTGCCATACAGCACAGAATCAGGCCCTTCGGATTAACTTGTCCATTTACACTAGTCTTACCTGCCTACATTTGGCCCCCCAAACCTTTCCAATCCACGTGCCTTTCCAATGTCTTTTAAATGTTGTTATAGTACATGTCTCAACTACTTCCTCTGGCAGCTCGTTCCACATACCCACCACCCTCTGTGTGAAAAGATGCCCCCCAGGTTCCTATTAAATCTTTCCCCTCTCACCATAAACCTATGTCCCCTGGTTTTTCATTCCCCTACTCTGGGTAAAAGACTGCATCTACCCTTTCTATCCCCCTCATGATTTTATATACCCGTATGAGATCAACCCCTCAGCCTTCTGCGCTCCAAGAAATAAACTCCTGGCCTGCCCAACCTCTCCCAATACCTTAGGCCCTCTAGACCTGGCAACATCCTCATAAATCTTTTCCATACTCTTTCCAGCTTAACAACATCACTACTATAGCAGGGTGACTAAAACTGAACACAAAACACCAAACATGGTCTCACCAATGTATTATACAACTGTAATATAACATCCCAACTTCTATACTTAATACCCTGACTGATAAAGGCCAATGTACTGAAAGCTACCTTGACAACTCTTATCTACCTGTGACGCCACCTTCAAGGAACTATGTATCTGCACTCTTGGATCCATCTGCTCCCTTGGGCTATGCCATTCACTGGTTTAACTTCCCTGATTTAACTTCCCAGAACGCAACACCTCGCACTAATCTGTATTAAACTCCATTAACCATTCCTCAGCCCACTTGCCCTACTGAACTAGATCCTGCTGTAGGTTTTGATAACCATCTTCGCTATCTTCAATACCACCCACTTTGGTGTAAGCTGCATAGTCACCTATGCTCTCTTCCAAATCATTGATATAAACCACAAACAGCAACGGGCTCGCCACCAATCCTCGAGGTACACCACTAGTCACTGGCCTCTAGTCCGAAAAACAACATTTCACCATCCATGATATTCTGCTTCTTCATGATATTAAGATGTCTACCTTAATATGAGAGATCTTTACAAAATCTGTTTTGCTACCTCTGTGAGGTTCCCATAATCTGCCTTTTATGAATCTAATAAATTTGCTATCTTGGATTTTCAGTGTGTGAAATCTTTTAAATCTTATTTGTAGACTATACTCAATTTCCCAGTGATCTACATTAGGCTAATTCCTCAATTTCCTATGTAAGAAAAAATATTGGAATATACACCCATTTCATTTTATCAGAAACAGCATCTATTTTTGCATCTGCAACTAAAATGGGGGTTTGTTCAATGAAACTGTTTTATCCAGAGAATTGGGAATCTTTGGAATTCTCTTCCCAAGACAGTAGCAGAGATTAGTCACTGAGAGTCTTGAAGACCAAGATTGCTAAGTTTTTGGATGTCGAGGGAAAGGAGATTAGTGCAGGAAAGTGAAGTAGAAATGAATGGCCTGCAATGGTCCCATTGAATGGCAAAGCAGACAAAAGGGATTAAATGACTACAGCCATTTCATATGTTCCTATCCATGTAAAACTATTGGCATAAGCTAGTCTGGCCACTCACAGGGGCTGCATCGGTATAAGAGGACAATTTTGAGCTTTGTCCGTCTTTGAAATTCATTATTCCTATGTTTTTTTCCCCTCAAGGCACAGAGAGATGACAGGCAACCCAGTTAGAAATGATCAGTGCATAGATTTAGATACAGAAAATGAGTGACCAAAATGTCTAGGCATGAGATGTAGCTGGTGCTCTAAATCTTGTTGATCAGACTCAAAATGAAACAGTGGGTTGGGGGATGTTTGGTAATTAATCCCCAAATAATCCTACTCAAAATGTATTAATATACCTGGCTCAAAATTGAAAGACAAAGACTGACTAAGTTTCCTTACAAAGACACAAAAAGCAAAAAAAATCTTGGGTCAGGGTTCTGACCCGAAACATCACCTAACTGTATTCTCCAGAGATATTGCCCGACCAGCTGAGTTACTCCAGGTTTTTCTTTGGTAAACCAGCATCTGCAGTTCCTTGTTATTAAGTTTCCTTGCATTGTGATTTTGTTTCAAACCTGTATTGGCATTTACTTGCATAGATAACTTTCATTCAAAGCCTAGATAATGTGGTCTTTTTGATCACAAAATCATTGATTACATTTAAAAAAAGAATAGGTTCAGCTGTTATTCAAGGGCATCTCTTAAGGATTTCACTTTTAAATTTGCTTTTCTCTCTCCCTCTCGTTCTCTCTCCACTAAATCCTACCCATTCCCACCACCCTCCGCCCCACCTCTTTGCCATTCCACATTCTTCCATATTTCAGGAAGCGAAGACGGAGCTGTAAAGATGAGGAAAGCCAGCCTGTCCCACCTCCAAAACGTCTCAGCAACAATACCCTGTTACAGGATCTACCAAGAGACAGCTGGGACTGCGAGGTTAGACATTCATTGCAAAAACTGTGATATGATGTAACCATCTGCCGACACGGTGCTTTTCATCAACAGGTCTATCAGGCTCTAAACGCATGATTAGGCATCCAAGCACAAACACACCATCATTCGAGAAGGGGAGGAGTAGCATGGTAAAAAATGTTGTCATTCACTGGACTTCTCACCAGAAATGGGTATTTACATTGTGTGCAGAGATTTACGTTGATGAACTTGGTTAATTTTGTTGTTTTTTTCAACGTTTGTGTTAGAAATTAGAAAATAAATCCCCAAAATGCTGCTCAGTACATGTCTTATATGTAATGTTTATTTTAATAAAAACATAGATAAGTGTAAATTACAAATGTACAGAGCTGAGAAGCAGTCTTAGATTCAGGAAAAAGTAGTGGAATTCTTAATGTAGTTAATTTCAATTTGTCAGTGGCAATAAGCCCGTTATCACATGATGATCACATGAACAGTGAATGCCATTTGTTCTCAGTCCAAAACCATGTCAGTGCAGGCGGATGTCAAATAAGACTGTCATGGTCTCAATCTTTCCTGAGGCAGTGCTGTATCTTACTTCCACAAGAGGAGAGGAGCTTATCTACAGGACACATGGAGAAATTCTTAAACCTATGCCACTTCCATTCCAGAACCTGCATGGGAATTGACATCATTGTTGGATTTTCTGAGTGAAGCAGTATGAACTAGAAATATACACTATAAGTACTTCATTCATTTTTCAAATTGCATATTTGGAAATGTAGCAAAGCATAATTGAATTTCCCAGCAATTATATAAGTCATTTTTCCCTTACTCATTGGTGATACAAATAATACTAATATAATTCAGAAATAAGGAACTGCAGATGCTGGTTTACAAAAAAGGACACAAAGTGCTGGAGTAACTTGGCCAGTCCGGCAGCATCTCTGAAGAACAAGGACAGGTGACCTTTCGGAAGGGTCCTGACCTGAAATGTCACCCATGTGTTCTTCAGAGATGCTGCCTGACCCACTGAGTTACTCCTGCACTTAGTGTCCTTTTTTATATACTAATATAATTTGCCTGGGATTTTCGGCAAACTTTATCATTTCCAAAAGTTTGACCCCATTGCTCGTCCATACACCAGTTGTCACCTTCCTGCAGGAAAAAGGTTGATTCCAGTGTTTCTCTGTATTGTTCTCCATTACTGGAGCCTATTTATTATTCACCATTTTAAATAAACAGATCACTGTGCCTCCCATTCACAATGTAAACACAAGGGACTGCAGAAGCTGGAAAACAACTCTGCAGGTCAAATATCATTTGTGGAGACGGACGCATGACCCGGCACAAGGTGTTGACTGAAACACTCACAATCCCTCTGTTTCCACAAATGCTGCTTGGCCCACTGAGCTGCACCAGCAATGTTTTCCCACCCCTTCACTATCCTGTGTTCAATCAAAACACAGTACAATCTTTGTTCTTCCCATCTGTTAAAGAACTGAAATTATTGGATCAAACCGAAATTCAAGAAAGCATTGTTGCCTTCTGTTAATCAATTGTTAAAATTGATCATTTATAGTGTTTTCATTAACATCAGGTAATACATGGAAAACTGAAGGAAATGGCAAAAGGCCTTTGGGAATTGTTCTGGGTTAACAGTGGATAAATTGGATACCAGCAGTCATACATTGTGTACAATTTAACTCAGCAAATTGATAGCTACCTAACAGCCAAGAGGAAGTCTGTAGATAACTTTAGCGTTTAGCATAGAGTTACAGCATGGAAACAGGCCCATCAGCCCACCAAGTCCACGCCAACCATCAATCATCCATTTACACTAGTTCTATGTTATCCCGCTCTCTCATCCACTCCCTACATACCAGGAGCAATTTACAGACATCAATTAACCTGTAAACCCCTCACAACTTTGGTATGTGGGAGGAGACCAGAGCACCTGGAGGAAACCCACGCTGCTAAGATCAGGATCGAACACGGGGCTCTGGTGGCTCTGAGGTAGCGGCTTTACCGCTGCGCCACTATTCATTGAGACTCGTTGAATGATTACAATTGGAGCTTCCTTATTACGAATGGAGTTTATTCTATTGGTTAAATCAAGGGTGGAACTAAATTAGTTTATATGAATCATGTCTGTGAGATTTGTTAATCCGATTCTTGAATTCCTGTTCGTAATGTTTCTTCACTGACTGGTGGTTTCAGTTCAGTGTGAATTTCTTCGGCTTGGAATTTTGGTAAATCCTGCTCAGTTGGTATATTTGGGATTAAGATCCACAAACGAAGGAGGAGCTTTTTCCAGTTTTAGCAATGGAAATTTCAAAAAGTTGAAATGAGAATCAGCAATGAAGTGGAGCAGTGGGATCATTGATAGCAGGAACACAATAGAATTAAGGTCATGTGAAAGCACTTTTGTCCAACATACCAGTCATCTTGGATTTGTACTTTAAAGAACAACAGGACTGTAGGTTAATTGGCTTCGGTAAAATTTGCAAATTGTCCCTAGTATGTAGGATAGTGCTAGTGCAGGGGGATCGCTGGCCGGCGCCGGGTTCGGTGGGCCGAACGGCCTGTTTCCACGCTGTATTTCTAAATTTAACTAAGATGGCACCTTAAGTATCAGAATCCCATTACCTGTGTTACTCTTACTTTCCCAATTCCTTCAACTTATTCTTTGTTCCATTGTCATTTATCTAATTAGGATATTATAAAATTTAACTGGTGAGTTTGATATTCTTTGATTCCACTGCTTATCCAATCTTGAATGAGTATTTCAGATCTTAATGTTAAACCATTAACCTTAAAGGCCTCTTTGCAATTCTGAATATTCTGCACTGTTAATTTGGGACAATTTGAAATAATGCTACAAATGCTGACTAATTGTATTTTCTCAAAAGAATGTGCATGCAATCCTTGTTTTATATATGAGAGATTGTTTCTGGTCATCAACAATGGCGTGGCTTAGAGTTGTTACAAGGTAAAAGCCATTCAGCCCGTTGATTACTGTCTCCTTGTAGACCAACACAGTTGAAGTAAATGAAGTAAGAGTAGAGTTTACGGGAAGATTTATAGTCATGATAACTGTGGAAGTCTGCAGTCTTGAAGTGGATATTTGCCATTAATTAATCCCCCTGATGGAAACAGAGATCTAGAAAGGGAAAGTAAAAGTGGGAGAAGGAGTAACTGGGGGGGGGGGGGGTTCAAATTGTAAAATTTCAAGCTTTCAGTAATCCCCTGTTGCTAAAATTTTAGTTTCCAGGCACAGTCTTTAGATCATGGCTGCTACCTCCCTCTGGAAAATAACTTTTAATAATGACTCTCTGCTTTCTGTTCCTTTTGCCTATTTTTTATCCAGGTTGTTGCTGGGACTTTATCAAATGGCTTATATTCCTTGTAAGCGTCTACAAACCCAACTCTTTTACATTGTCCGAAAGGTCCAGTTTCTCAAACATAATTAGATCCACCTAAATATCCTTTTAATTCACACCACCAATAATCCTGACTTCTCCACGTGATGGTTAAAATAATCAGCCTTTAGTTGCTGGGTTTGTTATTAACAGCTCACTTGAACAATATGTAACATTTGTCAATCTTCATGGTCTATACATATGGTGTGCTGAGATTTTAATGTGAGTAAGAGTGAAAATTGTCATGTTGATGTTTCTGTGTTTCTTATAGTTGCACTTGTTCTTACCAGTTCACTCTCTTTTTGCAGTCCTCAAGCAGTGACAGCAGCAGCATTGTCAGTAGTCCCGACAGACTGAATGGACACTTACCGACTGAAGCCAATTTAAACTGGACCAAGCCAGGCAACAGCTCAACAATGCTTCAATTTTCTGATTCCATTGAACAGTCTGCACAAGGCCCATATCTGCAAATCAATCAGATCCTGAAAGAGGCACACTTCTATAGCTTGCATCAGCGTGGACATCAAACGTGACCAGACTGCAGGACTGTGTGCCTTCAATGCAGGACGGGGACTGTAAATGTAATTTTTTGCAGTGGATGTTTGTACTTAGATGATTTAAATTGCACAATCTTTTCCCTTTTTGCTCCATTTGGTTAAAAAATTACCATCTTTTCACTCTTTAAATGCCCTTGGACATATGTAATATCAAAATTGTGGGGACTATAATAGCATAATGTCGCTTTGATTGCTTCATTTACCCTGTCTGGTACAAATCTGACTCACTAAATCAATACTTTGTGGAATTAACCTACAATTGAGCAAAGTCCTCCCAGTAATATTTGCAGTAACATTCGTTGGAATTGTTTTATAATGAAAAGGTGGTTATATTTCATACAGTTGGTTCAACTCAGTCAAACTAATGGTTTTGTATTTCCACTGCATTTTTACAAAATGTCTGATTTACCACCAAATGGATGGTGTTTTAAAAACAAACCTGTAATGCAATAGGATTGCAATGTTACTTTACAACTAGTTTTTCATTGAGCCCATGAAATGCAAATAGCAGTTTCCTATTTAGGTTAGTGCAAAATATTTCATTTGGGAACATGTGTAACTAAAAAATATCAAGATGGTTTCAGTTATTTCTTGGCTATATAATTATTTGTATGGCTGAGGTTGCATTTGGAAAAACATCTGAAACTACACTAAAGCTGAACAAGTATACTTTGAGAGAAATCATTTAAATTCTGATCTAAGTTATGAGTTTCCAGACATATGTTTTAGCATTTACATGCAAATGTTGATAGCCTGGTGAAAGAATTGCAAACAACTTGATCTGCCACTTCAGAAACTTGAGGTTCGATTCCCTAGTTTCTGATCTCGGTTGCAAACAGCAGAATGGGTTATACTGATTGACCAGATATGTTCAAAGCAAAGCAAAACAGCAGCAAATTGTGTGGTCAAATAAACTGCTGATGTTAGGTGGCATGAGAGGGTATTTAAAAAAGGAATCACAAATTGAGGAGAGCAATAGGAAAATAAAGTTAAATGATTGACTAAGTTGCTTAAATGTTGTGTTTGAATGAAAATATTACACAAGTATTAGACAGTGACACACTTAATGACATTCCTATTTTTATGTGAAAGCCTGCAAGAATCTTAATTTGGAATGGAGCTGCGAATTTGTTTGTTTTTTTGTCAGGGATTTTTTTTTAAATTTGCTGTAGAATCTGAAATTTTATTTGTAAGTCTTAAGTTACCAAATTTAATTTTCAGAAATAAGTACAAAATTATTGTAACCAGTTTTGCTCAATAAAATTTAAAGATCGTTTGAAATACAGTCAAGAATGCAGTGATATGGAAGTCCAGAATATGTGAATGTTAGCTTTGACACTAAGTGGCCATGAGATTGGGTGTTGATGCATAGCACTGTGCAGTTTTTATTTATTATTTACATCCTTTTAATTTGCCACTTGCATTGAAGATCAGGTTCAGCTTGCAGCAGTTCAGAATATTATAAGCATAAGATTCTGGACAGCTTACTCTTAAGATATTTTAAACGACTTTCACTTATGACAAATGTTTTACTGATCAATACATAAATCACTTTGTCCTTCAGAGGTCATGGGCTCTGCAGCCTAATTGCACTCTATTTTTCAATAAATTACTGATCAATTTAAATCAGGAACAAATTACTTTGCAAATGTGCACATATGTTGATAATGACCAAGAAATTTGGTCTTCTGGTCCAGTAAGATATACTACAATTAAACCAATTTTTAGTTTATTTAATTTATAGTTTCTTCTCATGGCAGGACTTAGAAAATCACAATTGACTTTCTTTAACATCTGAGATAGCATTGTAACAAGCAACTTGCTGAGATCCACAATCACAACAAATAATTTCAAGGATGAAATGCTGCAGTATGATACACCCTGGAATGATTGGGCTGGTTGTACTTGCAGTTACCCATTTACAATGATGCCATGGCTAGTTGTTGACACAATGCATATCACAAAGGCAGCAAGTTTTCAAAAGTTATGAAGAATAATTCTTAAATGAACATTGCACGTTAAACTCTGGTTATAATCTTTGTCATAAAGCAGCATGTCCAAAATAGTGGATGTTACATTGTTAGCTCATCAGTGGAGCTGCATATGGAAAACCACACGGAAAGAAAACATAATTACAAGCACAGTGCCACAGATGTTTCCAACTTTTGACAGCAGCTCCTGGTGAAAAATAATAGTGTGCAGATCTAAATTGTCGCATTCAGTTACCACATTCAGAAGTTTTAATTTTAATCAGTAAGAATAGTTTGGGAGTTTATTTGTTTGCCCTAAACCAACATTACAAGTAAGTGGATTTACACCAGTTAAAGTTCAATTTAGTGTTTTGAATTAAAAATAGATATTTTGGACATTTAAGCTGTAACAGAAATCATGGGTGTTTAAGATCTCAAGCTTACTGGCAAAGCCTACTGTAGAAGATTCAAGTTTTTTTTTAGAGAAATCCATTTCTTGCTTTCAACAATTTTGAAATAAAATTTATTTTACTTAATTTTTTGATGCCTGTCTTTGATTTCAGAGTTATTGAAAGCACAGCCAGTATCGTGGTATTGTCCCTTTTTAACGTTTAGTTGTAAGATTGCCTTGGTTTCTATACTTTGTGGAAACCTACTTCCAACCCAACTTGTGATGCTTGATTTATTTTAATAGCCCATTAGATTCCAGTGGACTGGCACTATTTGGATGTGATCTTGGATACATTTAAGACTTGAATATAAAAAAGCTTGCTAATGATTGATGGATTTAACAATATGTTGATCTTCAATTTATCACAGAATGAGAAAAGATAAATGCTGAATTCATATCATGAACTAGACCTGCACTAAATCAAGGTGTGTTTCTGTCTCAAAGAGAATAAAAAAGAACCAAACTGGCGAATGTTATATTTGTGATGCCTTGTGCACCTCGGTAGTTGGCTAAACAGCCCAGTTAAAATAATTGATAGCTGAGTTACAATGTCTGATGAGATTTAATTATGGGAATAACTTGGGTATGAAAATCATATAAATGCTGACCTTAAATACAGATGGTGCTGCGAGAAAGTGGGCGGCGCAGCGGTAGAGTTGCTGCCTTGTGGCGCTTAAAGTGTCAAGAGACCCGGGTTCGATCCCGACGACGGCTGCTGTCTGTACGGAGTTTGTATGTTCTCCGATATCTTCGATTTCCTCCCACACTCCAAAGACGTACAGGTTTGTAGGTTAATTGGTGATTTAAATGTAAAACAAGTGTCTCTCGGGCTAATGTGCGGGGATTGCGGATTCGTGGGCCGAAAGCCCTGTTTCCGCGATGTATCTCTAAATTAAAACATGCATCTCCATAACATGAATTGGATATAACACACGTGATGAATTAGGGTGCACTATTTGGACTCTTTATAGGATTAAAATAACAATTTCTCCATGAACTGTAGCGGTAAAAGGGAGATTACCTTGCGGGCCAAATCAGTTACAATGAGATTTTGATTTGGAACTAGAGAACCACTTAAAATTAGCTTTGGAAATTGACAAGCAGAAAGATAGCTGCCTTGGATTTAAACAGTATATATGGAAAACCTTGTGGCAGTAATCAGACACCACTGTATCTTAAGAACACAGCTGCTACTTTAACCGCAGGTGGCCATTCAAATTGACAAGCAATCGCTGCCATTGACACTTGTGCAAGGATACACCATGAAATAATGTGACAATAGCATTTAGTATTTTAGCTAGCAGTAACAAAAAGCTTAGTGCTCTTGAGAAGACCTTCATATTTGAAAATCCTGTACAAAAAATAACTTGGTTACTGTAAGTTTGAAACACTCCAGCCCAGAATCTTTTTACCCTAATGACACAATTGTCTTTAAAACACCATTTTCTATAACACAAGGTTTCTTAGGAATACAACTATCACGTTATAGCAGAACTACTTGCACTCTTGAATATCAAAAAAACGAAGGAGCTGATCATGGACTTTAGGAGGGCACATCATCCGAGGACGTACACTCCATTGAGGATAAATGGGGATCCTGTGGATAGGGTGAACTGTTTTAAATATCTGGGAGTCCACATCTCCGAGGATATGACATGGGCATCACACGCCTCAGCACTCGTGAGTAAGGCAAGGCAGCGCCTTTACCACCTCAGGCAATTGAGGAAATTCAGAGTGTCTCCGAGGATCCTCCAGTGCTTCTACGCAGCGGCGGTGGAAAGCATCTTGTCCGGGAACATGACCATCTGGTTTGGGAATTGCTCTGCCAAGGACAAGAAGGCTCTGCAGAGAGTAGTGCGTTCGGCCGAACGCACTATGGGAACTTCACTTGCCCCCCTGCAGGAACTATACATCAGGAGGTGCAACTCCAGAGCCAACAATATGAGAGACCCCTTCCACCTCTGCAACGGACTGTTCCAGCTGCTACGGTCAGGCAAACACCTCTGTTGCCATACGGTGAGAACGGAGAGGTTGAGAAGGAGTTTCTTCCCAGAGGCCATTCGGACTGTAAACGCCTATCTCACCAGGGACTAACTCTACTGAACGTTTTTCCTTCCATTATTTATTATGTAAAAGAATATGTGTGTTATGATTGTGTTTATAGTTTGTTTGGTTGTTTGTCTTTTGCACAAAAGTCCGCGAGCATTGCCACTTTCATTTCACTGCACATCTCGTATGTGTATGTGACAAATAAACTTGACTTGACTTGGAATTTAATATTCTTAGTTTGCATTGCACATATATTCAAGATTTATAAATTTGATACACATTACACGGAATTAAATGTATACACCTGTTACTATTTATCACCCATGGAACAATAGTATCAGCTTTTAACACAGTGCTGTATTCATGTCAATCAAATAAAATGTCAAGAAGGACACTTTTTTAGAGCAAACCTTAGGAATAGATGAGAATTACACATTTTTTAAAAACTATTCAAGCTGCCATCATACAAGACAACATTTTATCTTTGTGATCTCTGGTGCATTCCACAGCTGCTACAAAGCAGGCAGTAGGATACCACAACTTGAAATGCATCATCAAAGCACACTTTTATTAGTCAGCTGCACTTCTAATACAGTGAACCCATTCTTTCTCAAACTGAATAGACAGCACCTGTTAGAAGTTGCTTTCAAAATTGTATATCATTTCATTTCACACATTTTGATCAGACTGTTGAAATCTGCACTTGTGCTTTTTTATCTTTCATGATCAGATGTTCTTTTGAAGCATGCTTTTGTTGTTATATAATATGAAATTGCATAAATAATATAAATATTTTCCAATTTAACTAATAGAAAACGCAGTCCCTGAAGTATGCTGCAAAAAAATGTATGACATGAAATTAAATATGTTTTCACAGCCACCTTGAATAGATTGACATTTAGAATTTCCGTTGTGGTTTTGAAGGCACAAAATTCACAATTTGGCTTCAAATCTGCCTTCACATTAAGCAACAAATGTTGTTCTCAGGTTGGCTGCTTGGTAGTGTTGTAGGTTAACGTCAACGCCAGTGTACAAACCAGCTTCTGAAACCAAGGTTTTAATAAGGAGGTAAGGCAAAGTTCTACGTGTCAGTGCGAGAATATAAGTTAAAGTATTTTGTATCAAAGTGCAATGCTAGTTTCTCCTTGTTAGTGTCCGAGATGACTGAAGAAGTCAAACACTGCACGAAGATGTATTAAGAAATGAGAATGCAGATGGTTGATTTGATTCAGAATCACTTTGCCCGTTACTGTGCAGAAGCTTCACTTCAGTTTCACCGCACATTTTGTTCTGCTCTGCTACGCTCTGCATTGCACTTGATGAACCTTGATTGAGACAGGCCTTCAGAAATGGTTGAGTTGTTTCATGTGCCACAAGAACCATGTCAGTAAACAAAGAGACTCTACTGCCTGTTGCATCCTCAGAATGTGAGTCCTGGCTCTGCACAGGACGTAGTTTGGGTTTCTCGGTTAGTCTCGTCTGCTGCTCACAATGGAGCTTGCATGTAGGTGGCAATAAGCTTGTGTTTACAGCTGGCGTTGCTAAGCATGGGCCACTTTTATCAGCACCCACTTCAGAGGATGCAATTTCAGTCACTTTGCTTGTATTATTAGCTTGCCTTTCTGATAATGGAAAGAATGAACCTTGATTTTCCTGTGACTCTGTTTCTTGTGAGGATGAAGGCAAACGCAATGATGATACCTGGAAAGTCTTTTCAGATCCGATATGAAATTGGAATGGCTGAACCATCGTCTTTTCTTTCATCCCTGAAGTGAGTTCAGCGTCGCTGGGAACAGCCTGAGCGATTTCCGATGTTGAAATGCGTGTTACTGATTTATTCCCATTCAAAGCCTGAAACTGTCTCAGAATCTTTAAAAGAAATGAACAAAATATTAATGTTTTCCAAAACCTTAGATGGTTGTGATCTGTTATTTTCCCTAATCTATATAATAGTCAATCTTCACAAATTTACAGGTCTGGTTCAGAAAATATTGCATAAAGTTTGAAGAATATTTTACTTCCCCCATCCCACCAACTAATGTTCCCTCCTTTAGGCTTGTAGATTTTATAGATACACCACGGAAACAGGCCCTTTGGTCCACCGAGGCCGCGCCAGATCACCCCGTATACTAGCACTATCCTGCACACTAGGGACAATTTACAAATTCTCTGACTCCTAATTAACCTACAACCTCTACATCTCTGGAGTGCGAGAGGAAATCGGAGCACCCGGAGAAAACCCACATGGTTATAGGGAGAACATACAAACTCCGTACAGACAGCACCTGTAGTCAGGATCGAACCTGGTCTCCGGCGCTGTAAGGCAGCACCTCTACCGATGCACCACTGTGACACACTTAAATAACCCTTTTCTTTGCTGGGGAACAGTTCTGCGGCAGATGCTATCTCCAAGTTATTAACATTTGCAGCTGACAGTGGATTCCTTTGATTGGTATTGTGAAGGTTACAGTCCGGTTTATGCACTGTCCTGCCCTCACCAGAGAGTGCAGAGTAGGCAGGATAGCAACTCGACAGCCAGAGACAGCTACAGTCCATTCGGGCCAATTTGTCCCATGCTCACAGAACCCTAGGCATTATCCAGTGCGGGAGCAGTGAACATTGTTTGACCAGGCTCTCCTAATAATGTTCCTATCAGTTCCTTCAGTTAATCCTGGCTGCCACACAAGTAACAGAACCACCATCAACCAACTGCTTTGTTAAACTGTTTCTTTGGAAGATTCTGACCATTTCCCACAAATTATGCAGGAAATCAATGGAATCCCAACCAAAGAAATACCTTGGTTAAATCCAAACTTCCAAAAGTGTGATTCTTGCAGAGGACACTGGATTGTATTCTGGAGCACGAACGCAGCGAATTTTTGAGATCTTATCAAAGACATCCTGAGATCAACAGCAGTAATTTTATTGTGGTGTTCCAGTTCTAACATCGATGGGATATTGTGGTTCCATCAGACTGCATAAGTGACTGAGGAACGCTCTCACCCAGACTGTCCCCACTGTGTCTCTCTTCCCTTTTCTACCAACTATATGAATGTGGCCTTAGGAGGAACATACATCCTTGGTTGGTTTTGTCCTAAGGTTCACATGGCACTTCCCAGGAGTTAAGAGTTTTTCCAATGGCAGGAGAGAATCTAATAGCACCCATTCTGCAAACTGGATCCACTACACCTTTTCTGGAGCTTTACAGGCATACTTAATTTTTTTCTTCATTCTATTGCTAACTCTTCTGTGCAGTAACAAGAAACCTTATCCTTGGTAGTAGCTCTTCATTAGGAAGGGGAAAATTCTACTTGCATATTCAAACCACCATTAAGAACCAACTTATGTTGCATAGTTTAAGTGAGTCTGAGACCTCAACGCATCACCAATGCTGTTAATCATGTGTGCAGTCACTAATGTAGATTAAGCATGTGCAAAAGATCTCATCTCAGGGTACTGAAGTGTCACTCCAGTCTGTCTCAAGTGTAGAATTGTGATAATCACAGCTAAAAATCAAGATTTACACTTTCAGATGTCAGAAGTGTAATTTATAAAAATGTGTGTGAACTATGAATTTCAATTGACAGAGTAGATATTATTTATGGTCACAGGACTAAGTCACAGGTCACTAAAGGGGCTGATCCAAGAAAATTAAATTGAGTAACAGCATAGTTAAATTTTGAGGAATAAAATATGATCAACATTAAATAACATTTAGTATACGTTTAAAAAAATGAACATTAGACTTCAGCCATTCAGCCAATCAAACATTTCTTAAAATTAAAGGCATATCAAGAGAATATTTTTAACTATTATAAAGCTTAAAAGGAAACATTTGCTTATCTGCTGTAGAAGGTCCAATTCTGACAGATAGTTTACCTTTGTGGCTCGATTGGTCACAGGTCCGGCTTCACCTTCACTCAGCTGCTGCAAGCACTTGTGAGTAATTGCAAATATTTGGTCAGGTGACAACAGGTCAGAGCACATCAGGGTGGCAAGAATGCTCATTGATCGCTATAGCGAAAACAATCGGAAAGAATGTATTAAAAGGGACAAAGCAGGTTCTCCGAGAACACATTGCAAAAATGAAAAAGCAAAGCTGTATAAGCTGCCCGCAGTTTTATTTTTAAAACAAATAGACAATAGGTGCAGGAGAAGGCCATTCGGCCCTACGAGCCAGCACCACCATTCAATGTGATCATGGCTGATCATCCCCAATCAGTACCCCGTTCCTGCCTTCTCCCCATATCCCCTGACCGCTATTTTTAAGAGCCCTATCAAGCTCTCTCTTGAAAGCATCCAGTTTCTATGTTTCTATGTTTCTAACCTGCCTCCACCGCCCTCTGAGGCAGAGAATTCCACAGACTCACCACTCTCTGTGAGAAAAAGTGTTTCCTCGTCTCCGTTCTAAATGGCTTACTCCTTATTCTTAAACTGTGGCCTCAGGTTCTGTCTATGCAGGTTTAAGTCTAGGTCTAGGGCTAACAACTGCTCACGAAGAACTTCAACCTTCATGCAGCGCCTCAAGAAATATTGGACCCCGTAGTTCCTTATAACAAATGAAAAATTATTAACAAGGAAATGCAGCATTTGGCGAGAGTAATATTCTATTTGCTCATGTTAAAGAAACCTTGGAACTCTGGACCACAAGGGAGAATTTCAATAATGTATGTATTGGCCTCAAGTCTTCTTTGAACCAATGATCTATTTTTAAGTGATTCTGAAACATCCATTTCTCTTCTATCCAAATGCTAAAACAACAAGTGTTTGTAGATTGATCATGACTATTATTAGATGGTTACATTTCAATGGGTTAGCTGGAATAGATTTGTAACTTCACTATACTATGTAACTATCCAATTCTTACAGAACTGGAAATCTTCAGTATTGAACGTCAAATCCCAGGAATAATTTATCAACCTAATGTACACAATCATTTTTCTCTTTCAAAGAAAAATGAAAGAGAAAATTGTTGTCTGTAGTGCGTCTAAAACTTTCAAGGATAATGAGGTACAATGAAACTCTTAACAGAAAATAAATGGAAAAATTCACAAAAAAGTACCATCTTGACAGCATCAGAGAGATCCTTCAGTTTCTCATTGAGAAGTTCCACAACCACTTCACAGTTGAGTAATCCGCACCTGAGATTGTTCAGATAAAAATAAGTTATTGCAAATGACTTTTGCAAAAACCCCCCAAAATTATCGAAGTGGTTTCAAAAACGTTCAGTTGGTTAATGCTGAAATGCATTTTCAATATGATGTCTTTCACAGAATAATTTTTCTTTCTATTAGTCTGTTACTTCCTCGATGGTCTTTTGACTCTTCTCAGAGAGACGGGTTTTGTGCTGAGCATGGGCTGTTCCAGTCATGGCTAATACTTTCAAGTGATCTTTTACTGATTCAGATTTCCTGTATACATTTCCCCGTTTAAGATGCTTGTCTGTAAACAGCCATGCATCAAGTTATAATTGATTTGATTAATATTTCAGAAGTATGTGGGTATCATTTGGATTCTCTAATGATCTGATTCCATAATTTTGAAAATATCAGTGGTTTAAAATATTGTGACTGAAAAGAACACAGCTAAAGCATAAATCTAAAATGAGATGCCTGAAGCAGTAAAATGCTTTTCTATGTCAACTTTAGAATCTATGCTAAGGGCCTCATTTTGAAGAGACCTAAATACATTAACTCTGCGTTTTGATTAGTAAGGCTACCTGACCTACTGAATATTTCCAGCATTTGTTTATTTTTGGTTCAGATTGACAGCATCTCTGAACAGGAGGAATGGGTGACGTTTCGGGTAGAGACCCTTCTTCAGACTGATGTCAGCAGAGAGGGAGATACATCGTTAAAGAAGTGTATGCTGTGAAACCAGGACAAAGAGGATGAGATCAAGGAAAATGTAGCATAGATCATTGTTAGGAGAACTAGGAAGGGGTAGGGATGGAGAGAGAGGGAAAACAAGGGTTACTTGAAGTTAGAGAAGTTAATGTTCATACCGCTGGAGTGTAAGCTGCCCAAGCGAAATATGAGGTGCTGTTCCTCCAATTTGTGCTGGGCCTCACTCTGACAATGGAGGAGGCCCAGGACAGAAATGTCAGTGTAGGAATGGGAGGGGGAGTTAAACTGTTTAGCAACTGGGAGATCAAGTAGGTTTAGGCGGACTGAGCGGAGGTGTTCAGCGAAATGATTGCTGAGCCTACGCTTGGTCTCACCGATAGAAGAATCAAATACACAGGACAAGATGTTAAGAAGTCCCTTGTGCCAATAGGTGGGGAGCATTTCACGACATTCGTTGATTGTTGAGAGTGGTAGACGCTCAACATCTGTGGGGGGGGGGGGGCGGGGGGGGGGGGGGGGGTGGGGGAGTGGATACGTATATCTTGGCCTGGGTAACCTTTAGGACAGTTGGGCACAGGACACATCATCAGTAGTGTACCCTTGCATCACTGGGTGTTTCGGCCTTTTATCACTATACACCCTCCACAAGGGCGGCCCGCTGCAGGATGATCAGCCCTCAGCGCGTGTCCCGTGTCAAACCGTCCCAAAGATTCACCCTGAAATACTTGGGGCCCAGCATGGATCTTTCCGCTTGAGCCAAATCCACCGGCTACTTCTTTCAGCCGCCTCTGAGAGTGATCTTATGGTCTTCCGCAGAGCCTGACCGTGGATTCCAAGCTCCTTCAGCAGTCTGATGGTAGATGACGCAACAAATCCTCTGCATCCCACTTCAACTGGATAGACTTTGGTGTTCCAGCCACGCTGCGTTGCCTCTGCTGCAAGCTCTGCGTAATGCAGCTTCTTACGCTCATAGGCCTCCTCAACAGAGTTCTCCCATGGAACTGTGAGCTCTATGATGTAAGCAGTCTTCTGTGAAGGGGACCAGAACACCAAGTCTGGCCTGAGGTTGGTGGAAGCAATTTCAGGTGGAAAAACTAGTTGTTGGCCAATGTCTGCCAGCATCCTCCAGTCGCGGGCCCTGCATAGGTTTCCTTCTTCTGATCTGGTGGAAGGATGTTTAGATGTTTTCTGTCCTTCTCGGACAAAGGTTTTTGCCCTTAGGGGGAGGGGGTTGCTTGCTCTCGGAGGCAAGGAGTTGGTCGCACACCGCCTGTTCTCAAGGGCTGATGCCAGGCTTTTTAGTACCTGATTATGCCGCCACGTGTATCTCCCTTGCGTGAGGCTGGTCTTGCAGCCTACCATGATGTGTTTGAGGGTCGCTGGAGTTGGGCAGAGGGCACAGGTTGGATCCTCGCCGTACCACTGATGGAGGTTCTTTGGTGATGGAAGCACGTCATAAGTCGCTCTGATGATGAAGCTGATCTTGCTTGCTTCCATTTCCCATAGTTCTTTCCAGCTGATCTTCCTCCGCTCCACACCTTCCCACTGCATCCATTGCCCCTGTTTGGCAAGAGAGACCGCCTTTGCACTTCTTGCGGCCTCCTCTTGTCGCCGCACCTCCTCGACCACCAATGTCCTCCGCTCTGATGTTGTGGCCTTTCGCCAAGTTGGTTTACTTGTCGTAAGGCCAAAGCCTCCTCTTCCCTGCTGGACTTGCCCCACGATGTCTTTGTATCTCAGGGCTGATGAAGCTTGCTGTAATGCATCAGATGGCGTCCACTTCCGGCCAGTTACTAGGGGCGGCGCAACAGCACTGATGGTCTTGTCTCTAGAGTCCCTCAGTGTCATCTGAAGTCTTACTTTAGAACACTTGTATTCCTCTGTTAGACTAGTGAGAGGTAGTTCCAGGACCCCTTTGCCATATAGGCCGATGTTAGTTCGAGGCCACATATAGGCCACATTGTCCGAGGAAGGAGTCCAAACTGTAGGCACCAGAGCTTCAGTTTCCCAGGCAGTAGGGTCTGATTGATGTTCTCCAGGCCATTGACAATTTCTTGCCTTAGTTGTTCCACCTGCTCTTTATCCTTGAGACTTGCATTGTACCATCTGCCCAGGCTTTTAACTGGCTGTTCAGACACTGTTGGTATAGGGTCGTCACCGATACAGAACCTTGTGTCTCTAAGCACCCCCTTGACTATGGAGATGCTTCGAGATTTACATGGTTTGATCTTCATTCGGGCCCACTTGATGTTCTCCTGCAGCTTTCCAAGTAGCCGCTTGGTGCATAAAAGTCCACACCTGAACGGCGGATACAGTAGATGAGGTTGGAGGAGGTGCAAGTGAACCTCTGCCTCACCTGAAAAGACTGTTGGGGTCCTCGGACGGAGTCGAGGGCGGAGGTATGGGGACAGGTGTTGCATCTCCTGCGGTTGCAGGAGAAAGTACCTGGGGAGGGGGTGGTTTGGGTGGGAAGGGACGAGTTGACCAGGGAGTTGCGGAGGGAACGGTTTCTGCGGAAAGGGGAAAGAGATGAGATGGGAAGCTGTGGCCAGTGGCGGGATCCCGTTGGGAGTTGGTGAAAATGTCAGAGGATTATGTGCTATATGCAATGGCTGATGGGGTGGAACATGAGAACCGATTGGACCAATCTCTGACATCTCCCTACCGTTTCTTGATCTCACCATCTCCACCACAGGAGACAAACTATCAACTGCACCGAGTGTGACTGAGGAGTGTATGAATAATGCGATGTAAAGCGCCTTGAGTATTCTAGAAAGGCGCTATATAAATCCCATCCATTATTATTATTATAACTGACATCTATTATAAACCCACTGACTCCCACAGCTATCTAGACTACATTTCTTCCCACACTGCTTCCTGTAAAGACGCTATCCCCTACTCCCAATTCCTCCGTCTACGCCGTATCTGTGCCCAAGATGAGGTGTTCCATACCAGGAGATCAATATCCTTATTCTTTAGGGAACCAGGGGTTACCCTCTTCCATCATAGATGAGGCCCTCACTACGGTTTCCTCGATACCCCACAGGTCCACTCTTGCTCCGCCTCTCCCTAGTCCTCACCTTCCACCCCATCAGCTGTCGCATACAGCACATAATCTTCCGAAATTTGCTGCCTTACAGCACCGGAGACCCGGGTTTCATCCTGACTACAGGTGCTGTCTGTACAGATTTTGTATGTTCTCCCTGTGACCGCGTGGGATTTCCCTGGACGCTCAGGTTTACTCCCACAATCCAAAGACATTCAGGTTTGTAGGTTATTTTGGCTTTTGTAAAACGGGGGTCGCTGGTCGACGCGGTGTCGGTGGGCCTGTTTCCCAGTCGTATCTCTAAACTAAACTATCCTTGCAGCAAATACCTGCTAATCCAGGGAGTATTCCAGGAAACCTCTTCTGCACCCTCTCCAAAGCCTCCACATCCTTCCTATAATTGTAGACTAATTCCAGAGAATTTGTGTTAGACGATTGAGTATATGCAAATGGCCTTTAAAATATTATTATTCTTCAAACTGTATTATTCAAGATTTAAAGGTCGGGGTTGTGTCTAGATTTTAATCTTAAACGTATCAGTTTTCAAGCAAGTGCCCTTGGAGTGTATGTGAAATAAGGAGCTGTCTGCAGATTCTTACATATTTCAGAAACTCATTTATGTGATTTAATTATCTGGCTCATTAATCGAATCATACTCACTCTTTGATAAAATGCTGCATTTCATCTCTGGTCAGGAACACGTTAGACCCTTGAATCAGGTTGTTCACCAATGTTATTTCCTGCATGCAGTCATTCAGGTTTACCGATTCAACTCTAGCAAACAGGAATCAAAGAGAGATTCACAAAGCAGTTTTCAAAATATTTCAAACAGTAATTCAATTATGGTTTTGTCTCCCTTGGGAAATTTACTGAACTATATTTGACCAAAAGGTTTATTGTCATCAATTTTAAAATGAATTGCTATCAAGTAAGAAAATAACAAAAAATGTATTCTGTATATTGCTTAACCTCTTTTAAAACAAAAACAGACTTTGACAATAACAGAACATGTTATAAAGATCACTTTGTCATTAGAATTATATAAGTGCAATTAAAAGCTCAGCAAGCAAAGATTTGGTTTACAATGACAAAATATGAAGTTGTTCTAACTACGAGGACTTCAAGTATACTTGTAATACAAAGCACATATTATTGAGCTCTCCTGGACTAATCAATTAATGCAAAACACCCAGTGAGGCAATGAGTAAAGTCAATGGGTTACAAAACACATCAATGACACATTACAAATATGTGCAAGAGCAGGGTGCGACAAATATGTGCGACCAAACCCGGGTGCACTTTTCTCCACAACCATCGTAATCCCTCAATTCCAGCCTTGAATATATTCAATTACGGAACATCCATTGAATTCCAAAGATTCAGTATACAACTCCCTCCTTTCTTCAGCCTTCAATGTCTAAACTATTATTCTGAAATTTCTCCCTTTGTTCTAGATTTTCCAGTCAAGAAAATGAACCACCAACATGTCAAGACCTTTCAGAATTTTAGATGATTCAATATGACCACACCTCATTCTCCCAAACTCCTAAGAATATAGGATTGTGCTATTTTCTTAATCCAGTAACCCTTTGTAATGTCACCTTGAAGGCAAGTGTAGCCTGTATAAGGAGACGATAATAGCACCAATACTCCACACAATTCTACACACTTCACACTCTAGCAAGATACCATTTGTATTTTGGACACCCTTTAACAATGGTCAAAGTGCAGTGTAACTTCCTGACAGCTTGCTGTCACTGCACACTAACATTCAGTGTAAGAGATCCAATCGCAACTGAAGAGTCTAGCACAATTTTGGGATTGATAGTTTCATTTGTAAATGATTATTGATAAGATTTACTCTTGATAATATTGAAACTGGATTATGTAAAGTTCTTTTTTCCAATACAAGGCTTTCTGAATTCTGGACAACTATATCCAATATCTCACCTCTTGCCCACTTGTCCACACAACTCTTTGCATATTCCTCAAGGTTTGGAAAGTGGTGAAATCATTGGACAAAGTCAGCATGGATTTACAAAAGGTAAATCATGTCTGACGAATCTTATAGAATTTTTCGAGGATGTAACTAGTAGCGTGGATAGGGGAGAACCAGTGGATGTGGTGTATCTGGACTTCCAGAAGGCTTTCGACAAGGTCCCACATAAGAGATTAGTTTACAAACTTAAAGCACACGGCATTGGGGGTTCAGTATTGATGTGGATAGAGAACTGGCTGGCAAACAGGAAGCAAAGAGTAGGAGTAAACGGGTCCTTTTCACAATGGCAGGCAGTGACTAGTGGGGTACCGCAAGGCTCAGTGCTGGGACCCCAGC
This sequence comes from Amblyraja radiata, assembly GCF_010909765.2. NCBI lineage: Eukaryota > Metazoa > Chordata > Chondrichthyes > Rajiformes > Rajidae > Amblyraja > Amblyraja radiata. The sequence continues at coordinate 19,272,827 of NC_045981.1, read as the reverse complement.
TATTTACAATATATATTAATGATCTGGATGAGGGAATTGAAGGCAATATCTCCAGGTTTGCGGATGACACTAAGCTGGGGGGCAGTGTTAGCTGTGAGGAGGATGCTAGGAGACTGCAAGGTGACTTGGATAGGCTGGGTGAGTGGGCAAATGTTTGGCAGATGCAGTATAATGTGGATAAATGTGAGGTTATCCATTTTGGTGGCAAAAACAGGAAAGCAGACTATTATCTAAATGGTGGCCGACTAGGAAAAGGGGAGATGCAGCGAGACCTGGGTGTCATGGTACACCAGTCATTGAAAGTGGGCATGCAGGTGCAGCAGGCAGTGAAGAAAGCGAATGGTATGTTAGCTTTCATAGCAAAAGGATTTGAGTATAGGAGCAGGGACGTTCTACTGCAGTTGTACAGGGTCTTGGTGAGACCACACCTGGAGTATTGCGTACAGTTTTGGTCTCCAAATCTGAGGAAGGACATTATTGCCATAGAGGGAGTGCAGAGAAGGTTCACCAGACTGATTCCTGGGATGTCAGGACTGTCTTATGAAGAAAGACTGGATAGACTTGGTTTATACTCTCTAGAATTTAGGAGATTGAGAGGGGATCTTATAGAAACTTACAAAATTCTTAAGGGGTTGGACAGGCTAGATGCAGGAAGATTGCTCCCGATGTTGGGGAAGTCCAGGACAAGGGGTCACAGCTTAAGGATAAGGGGGAAATCCTTTAAAACCGAGATGAGAAGAACTTTTTTCACACAGAGAGTGGTGAATCTCTGGAACTCCCTGCCACAGAGGGTAGTCGAGGCCAGTTCATTGGCTATATTTAAGAGGGAGTTAGATGTGGCCCTTGTGGCTAAGGGGATCAGAGGGTATGGAGAGAAGGCAGGTACGGGATACTGAGTTGGATGATCAGCCATGATCATATTGAATGGCGGTGCAGGCTCGAAGGGCCGAATGGCCTACTCCTGCACCTAATTTCTATGTTTCTATGTTTCTATGTTTACTTTTCCACTTAACTGCATACAGTCGGCAAACTCAGATATAAATCAGTTGCTCCTTCCACCCCAGTGATGACTGTAGATTGTAAAGAGCTGAAGCTGAAGGATTTTCACAGAGAAAAAACACAAATCCAGTTCACTATACACAATCTTCAGAGCAACACGATACTCATTTACCAGGCGTTTTGTTCCTTGGCATCCAACTATTACCTTTTCTAATAGTACATTTAATGATGCTTTAATGTTTGTATTAACTCCACCATGGACTGACATTAAACTGCGTCATTAGTAGTCTGTTAAATTGTCATGTACCTTTCCATCAAGTCTCCACTCTCTCTGCTGCCTCCTGACTGGCTGTCTGTAGCTGCTTTGCCATTACTGCCATCTGAGATATAATTAGTCTGTGATGAATTCTGGGAACTGTGCCCACTGTCATTTTCTTCCCAGCCTCCCCCTGGTAGACCAGGTTGATGATGAACCACTGTAAACAAAGAGAAGATGTGATAATATGGAAAAGAATAAAACCACAAGAGCAAAGCACAGTGTTAGATTCTGACCTTGGGTGACCACAGACCCAGGTTAGATTCTGACCTCGGGTGCTGTCTGTGTGTAGTTTGTACACTCTCCTTGTGATCGTGTGAGTTTTCTCCGGGTACTCCAGTTTCCTCCCACATATAACCATATAACAATTACAGCACGGAAACAGGCCATCTCGACCCTTCTAGTCCGTGCCGAACACATAATCTCCCCTAGTCCCATATACCTGCGCTCAGACCATAACCCTCCATTCCTTTCCCATCCATATAACTATCCAATTTATTTTTAAATGATAAAAACGAACCTGCCTCCACCACCTTCACTGGAAGCTCATTCCACACAGCTACCACTCTCTGAGTAAAGAAGTTCCCCCTCATGTTACCCCTAAACTTCAGTCCCTTAATTCTCAAGTCATGTCCCCTTGTTTGAATCTTCCCTACTCTCAGTGGGAAAAGCTTTTCCACGTCAACTCTGTCTATCCCTCTCATAATTTTAAAAACCTCTATCAAGTCCCCCCTTAACCTTCTGCGCTTCAAAGAATAAAGCCCTAACTTGTTCAACCTTTCTCTGTAACTTAGTTGCTGAAACCCAGGCAACATTCTAGTAAATCTCCTCTGTACTCTCTCTATTTTGTTGACATCCTTCCTATAATTAGGCGACCAAATTTGTACACCATACTCCAGAATTGGCCTCACCAATGCCTTGTACAATTTTAACATTACATCCCAACTTCTATACTCAATGCTCTGATTTATAAAGGCCAGCACACCAAAAGCTTTCTTTACCACCCTATCTACATGACCTTCCACTTTCAGGGAACTGTGCACAGTTATTCCCAGATCCCTCTGTTCACCTACATTCTTCAATTCCCTACCATTTACCATGTACGTCCTATTTTGATTTATCCTGCCAAGATGTAGCACCTCACACTTATCAGCATTAAACTCCATCTGCCATCTTTCAGCCCACTCTTCCAACTGGCATAAATCTCTCTGTAGACTTTGAAACTCTACTTCATTACCCGCAACCCCACCTATCTTAGTATCATCTGCATACTTACTAATCCAATTTACCACACCATCGTCCAGATCATTGATGTACATGACAAACAACAGTGGACCCAACACAGATCCCTGTGGCACCCCACTCGTCACTGGCCTCCAACTTGACAAACAACCATCCACCATTACTCTCTGGCATCTCCCATTCAGCCACTGTTGAATCCATCTTGCTACTCCACCATTAATACCCAACCATTGAACCTTCTTAACCAACCTTCCATGAGGAACCTTGTCAAAGGCCTTACTGAAGTCCATATACACAACATCCACTGCTTTACCCTCACCAATTTCCCGAGTAACATCTTCAAAAAATTCAAGAAGATTAGTTAAACATGACCTTCCAGGCACAAATCCATGTTGACTGTTCCTAATCAGACCCTGTTTATCCAGATGCTTATATATATTATCTCTAAGTATTCTTTCCATTAATTTGCCCACCACTGACGTCAAACTAACAGGTCTATAATTGCTAGGTTTACTCTTAGACCCCTTTTTAAACAATGGAACAACATGCGCAGTACGCCAATCCTCCGGCACTATTCCCGTTTCTAATGACATTTGAAATATTTCTGCCATAGCCCCTGCTATTTCTACACTAACTTCCCTCAATGTCCTAGGGAATATCCTGTCCGGACCTGGAGACTTATCCACTTTTATATTTCTCAAAAGTGTCAGTACTTCCTCTTCTTTGATCCTCATAGTTTCCATAGCTACTCTACTTGTTTCCCTTACCTCACATAATTCAATATCCTTCTCCTTGGTGAATACCGAAGAAAAGAAACTGTTCAATATCTCCCCCATCTCTTTTGGCTCTGCAGATAGTTGGCCACTCTGACTCTCTAATGGACCAATTTTATCCCTCGTTATCCTTTTGCTATTAATATAGCGGTAGAAACCCTTCGGATTTACTTTTACCTTACTTGCCAAAGCAACCTCATATCTTCTTTTAGCTTTTCTAATTTCTTTCTTAAGATTCTTTTTACATTCTTTATACTCCTCAAGCACCTCATTTACTCCATGCTGCCTATAACTATTGTAGATCTCCCTCTTTTTCCGAACCAAGTGTCCAATTTCCCTTGAAAACCATGGCTCTTTACAATTTTTACGATTTCCTTTCAACCGAACAGGGACATAAAGATTCTGTACTCTTAAAATTTCACCTTTAAATGTACTCCATTTCTCTTCCACATCTTTCCCATAAAACAAACTGTCCCAATTTACTCCTTTTAAATCCTTTCGCATCTCCTCAAAGTTAGCCTTTCTCCAATCAAAAATCTCAACCCTAGGTCCAGTTTTGTCCCTCTCCATAATTATATTGAAACTAATGGTATTGTGATCACTGGACCCGAACTGTTCCCCAACGCATACCTCTGCCACCTGACCCATCTCATTTCCTAACAGGAGGTCCAGTACCGCCCCTTCTCTAGTAGGTACTTCTATGTATTGTTGCAAAAAACTATCCTGCACACATTTTACAAACTCCAACCCATCCAGCCCATTTACAGAATGTGTTTCCCAGTCTATGTGTGGAAAATTGAAATCTCCCACAATCACTACCTTGTGCTTACTACTAATATCTGCAATCTCCTTACATATTTGCTCTTCCAATTCTCGCTCCCCATTTGGCGGTCTATAATACACCCCTATAAGTGTTGCTACCCCTTTCCCATTTCTCAGTTCCACCCAAATAGCCTCCCTAGACGAGCCCTCTAATCTATCCTGCCAAAGCACTGCTGTAATATCTTCCCTGATAAGCAATGCAACACCTCCACCTCTTGCCCCTCCAATTCTATCACACCTGAAGCAGCGAAATCCTGGAATATTTAGTTTCCAATCACAGCCCTCCTGCAACCATGTTTCACTGATCGCCACAACATCATACTTCCAGCTGTCAATCCAGGCTCTAAGTTCATCCACTTTTCTTACAATGCTCCTAGCATTAAAATATACACATTTAAGAAACCCACCCTCTCTTATTGTCTGATTATTTTCTTTTTCTTCTCTCTCCCCTACATTTTGGGTCAGAGTGCTACCATTCTCTGCCCCCTGCTTCACACACTGACTGCTAGCTTTCCCAATTTGAGTCCCTCCCCCCAACCATACTAGTTTAAAGTCTCCCCAGTAGCCTTTGCAAATCTCCCCGCCAGGATATTGGTCCCCCTTGAGTTCAAGTGCAACCCGTCCTTTCTGTACAGGTCGCACCTTCCCCAAAAGAGGTCCCAATGATCCAGAAACTTGAATCCATACCCACTGCACCAGTCCCTCATCCACGCATTTATCCTCCACCTCGCTGCATTCCTACTCTCACTGTCGCGTGGCACAGGCAGTAATCCTGAGATTGTTACCTTTCCAGTCCTTCTCCTTAACTCTCTACCTAACTCCCTAAATTCTTCTTTCAGGACCTCTTCTCTTTTTTTACCTATGTCGTTGGTACCTATATGCACCACAACCTCAGGCTCCTCTCCCTCCCATTTCAGGATTTCTTGGACACGTTCAGACACATCCCTGACCCTGGCACCAGGGAGGCAAACTATCATCCGGGACTCCTGTCTGCGTCCACAGAATCGCCTATCCGACCCCCTGACTATAGAGTCCCCTATTACAATTGCCCTCCCCTTCTTTTCCTTACCCTTCTGAGCAACCGGACCGGTCTATGTGCCAGAGGCCCGGCCGCTGTCGCTGCCCCCAGGTAGGCTGTCTCCCCCACCCTTACTCAAGCATGAGTACTTATTTTCAAGGTGTACAGCCACCGGGGTACTCACCAGTCCCTGCCTCTGCCCGTTCTAACTGTGACCCAGTTTTCTGTCTCCCGTGGTCTTGGAGTGACCACCTCCCTGTAACTCCTTTCTATGATCCCAAAGATGTGCAGGTTTATAGGTTAACTGGCGACTGTAAATTGTCCCCAGTGTGTAGGGAGTGTATGCGAACGTGGGATAACATAGACTTAAAGTGATCAGGTGATCAATGGTCGACATAAAAACGATGGGCCAAAGGGCCTGTTACCATGCTGTATCTTTAAAACTAAAACTCCCCCAGTACCCAAAGTCCAAAGTAAACCTCCGTTGTTGTATTTGTGTAAAACTTGTGTTTTAAAAGCAAGCCACCACTATGGTTAATCAAAGACATTGGGGAAAATAATATATTTTTCTAATGTATGTTTACATTAAGCAATGTCAATTAGCTGGATCAAGCAAAGAATGAGATGCGAAAGGAAATGAGATGGCAGTTCTTTAAAGATTCATTTATCCATGGGTACATTGTTCATATGTGGGTTGGTGCAGGTATGAAAATTTAGACTATGATCTTATGACTCTTGATTCTGAAGACTAACTTACCTTTTGCACCCTGTGTGCCAACAGGACTTTTAGGTTTTATTTGCTTTGCTTCAGAAGAGGTTGACAACACTGGCTGGTAGCCATCACCATCAGAATGGCTTCCATGAGTTTTGAGGATTTCTTGAGGGAGTACCACATTCGCTACTGCTTCTGCTGCTTTCTGTATCTTGTTGAGAATAGCATCACTGGTAAAACCTAATGAATATAAAACTGTTTTAATGGTTGACAATAAGTTAACGGCCAGACAAGTGACAGCTGTATGTAATGTGATGGTAGCAGGTTCAGATTATACAGAGTTGATGTTAATATATGAAAATGTACTAAAAACACAATTTGTAAATGCGCATGGTGGCATAGTGGTAGAGTTGCTGCCTTACAGCACCAGAGACCCGGGTTTGATTCGGACTACAGGTGCTGTTTGTACGGAGTTTGTATGTTCTCCCTGTGACCGCGTGGGTTTTCTCTGGGTGCTTGGTTTCCTCCTATACGCCAAAGACGTACAGGTTTGTAGGTTACCAGGGTTCAGTAAAATTGTGAATTGTCCATAGTGTGTAGGATATTGTTAGTGCACGGGGATTGCTGGTGGGCGCAGACTTGACGGGCCAAAGGAACCATGCAGTTCCACACCATATCTCTAAACTAAACTCAAATTAATTCATGTGTAGGAAAGAACTGCAGATGCTGGTTTAAATCCAAGATAGACACAAAATGCTGGAGTAACAGCAGGACAGGCAGCATCTCTGGAGAAAAGGAATGGATTACGTTTCGGGTCGAGACCCTTCTTCAGACTATCAGACTTCTATCTTTAAGGAACTGCAGATGCTGGTTTCAACCGAAGATAGACACAAAATGATGGAGTAACTCAGCAGGACAAGCAGCATCTCTGGAGAGAAGGAATGGGTGACTTTTCCCATTAGGACCTTTCTCAATGGGAAACGTCACACACTCCTTCTCTCTAGAGATTGTGCCTGTCCTGCTGAGTTACTCCAGCATTTTGTGTCTAAGATTCATTCATGGGACATTGGTCATTGCAGGTAATTTATTGCCCACTACTGCCCACTTTAAGATGCCTTTGATAAATAAAAATGAATAAAACACTGACAAGGTCAGAGACCATTGCTCAAGAAATAATGCTTGCCTTATGTCTACCTGATACATTTGTTTCCGCTAAAGTCTGAAGAGGGATCTCGACCCGAAATGTCACCCATTCCTTCTCTCCAGAGATGCTGCCTGTCCCGCTGAGGTACTCCAGCATTTTATGTCTACCTTTGATTTAAACCAGCATCTGCAATTCTTTCCTACAAATTAGTTTCCGCACTCACCTGAAGACATTTTGCCTACTGTACACCCAAAGCCTTGCATTGTGGACCCAGATGAAGGATGTGATCCCATTCCTATAAAAATAGTATTTTATTTTTCAAGTAAATTTGAATAATCTTTGCTTTGCATTATAGTTATAAACACTTATCTGCTGAAGTGAACCTGAATTTGTTCTTATGATCTTCTACACATAGACAGTTGTAATGCTTATAGGGGTTTGCTTAAGATGCATCAGTGGTGAGCTCACCATTTAATTTAATTACTGTATTTAATCAACTAAATATTGGAAAACATTTTGGAAATTAAAAGAAAATAGATCTTCTTTAAATAAAAAGATTAGATAGTCCCAGTTATTAGCTTAATCAATTGATGCTATTTCATTCATAATAACAAAATTCAGAAACATCACAATACACTATCACAAACAGACTGCACCAGAAATAGAATCTGTTTTAATAGGTTATTATGGTTTTGATTCAATATTAATGAAACATTTTAATTCATATTCAGACCAATACTTTTATACCTTCAAAGCACAGTATCTGATGTTAACATTTAGCAATATTAACCTAGTTAATAAACAAGTTTCTAATAAAGCAAATCATTATGAAGACACCACTTTAAAATGTATTTGCAAAATGACAAACAGGTGGCTCAGAAGATCATTATTGTAAGAATCAGAAGGAGAAATGCCAAATTAATTTGTGCATTTTAAACCTCACCAGGTTATAAACAACAAGCTTTACCTCTTTGTGGACCTACTCGGGAAGGAGGTGAAGCGCAAGAAGACTGATATGGCAAGACGTCAGAGAATAACAAATTTGCCAAATCCTGCCAAAGGAAAGGACAGGTTGAATCACGCGGCCCCTTTGCTGTGCATCGTCAAAACATAGATGACATTACTCAACAACTACCATTCCATCATTTTCAAACACAATTAATTTGAAAGACTTTATATGACTCACAAAATACACTGATTTATCCTGGCTTTAGGAATGCAAATGCGTACCTCTGCAGTTGTTCGAACTCTTTGATATAAAGCATTTCCATGAAGCAGATCTGGAGGCCCACTGAAAACTTGCAGAAGACATGTTATTAATAAATAGAAGCTGCACACAACACACAATAAACAGGAGCATGAATGGTATTCCAAGAATGAGAAGAAGCTTACGAATGTCAACACTGATTACAATTTGGTTTTCGATTAAAGTAAACATTCAATTACACATTTACCTTTATTTCAACATGTTTCCCAATTAAAACAAGTAGACGCATGAATTAACATTGTGTTTAAGAAAGGTGCAACTAGGTACAATGAACAAGCCAGACCAAGGAACTGACAAGTCCGTGGTCCCTGCCTGCTTCAAAAAATCCATCATTGTACCGGTACCAAAAAATGCCTCCCCAGCCTGTCTGAATGACTACCGTCATAAATACAAATGTACTTAATCTGGTACTAGGGTTAATTGTAAAACAAGTTTAAACAATCGTTACAAGTTAGTGAAAACAAAGACTCTCACCAAGATTGGAATGTGGATTTTGTTTTGAAACAATATTTGTAGATTTATTTTGTTGAAGGCATGGTAAGACATGGCCCTTACCTCGGTAGTCATGAAATGCTTAGAGAGGCTGGTGAAGAAACACATCTGCGCCTTCCTCCCTCGGAACATGGACCCGTTGCAGTTCGCATACCGTCCGAACAGATCCACGGACGATGCGGTCTCCCAGGTCTTGCACACCGCTCTCTCCCATCTGGACAGCCAGAAGGGGGGCTACGTGAGGATGCTGTTCATAGACTACAGTTCAGCCTTCAACACCAGACTGGCTGGGAAGCTAATGGAATTGGGGCTCAACACCTCCCTGTGTGCCTGGGTCCTGGACTTTCTCACCGCCAGGCCCCAGGTAGTCAAAATGGGAGGGAATACATCGAAGTCCCTCACCCTGAGCACAGGATCGCCCCAGGGTTGCGTCCTCAGCCCCCTATTGTACTCCCTGTCCACACATGACTGTGTGGCTAGGTTCAGCTCCAACTCATTAATTAAGTTTGCTGATGACACTGTGGTGGTGGGCCTGATCTCAGACAACGACGAGAAGGCCTACCTGGAGGAGGTGGCTGGTCTAGCACTCTGGTGCCAGGATAACAGCCTCCTCTTGAACATCAAAAAACGAAGGAGCTGATCATGGACTTTAGGAGGGCACATCATCCAAGGACGTACACTCCATTGAGGATAAATGGGGATCCTGTGGATAGGGTGAACTGTTTTAAATATCTGGGAGTCCAAATCTCAGAGGATATGACATGGGCATCACACGCCTCAACACTCGTGAGTAAGGCAAGGCAGCGCCTTTACCACCTCAGGCAATTGAGGAAATTCAGAGTGTCTCCGAGGATCCTCCAGTGCTTCTACGCAGCGGCGGTGGAAAGCATCTTGTCCGGGAACATTACCATCTGGTTTGGGAATTGCTCTGCCAAGGACAAGAAGGCTCTGCAGAGAGTAGTGCGTTCGGCCGAACGCACTATGGGAACTTCACTTGCCCCCCTGCAGGAACTATACATCAGGAGGTGCAACTCCAGAGCCAACAATATCATGAGAGACCCCTTCCACCCCTGCAACGGACTGTTCCAGCTGCTACGGTCAGGCAAACGCCTCCGTTGCCATGCGGTGAGAACGGAGAGGTTGAGAAGGAGTTTCTTCCCAGAGGCCATTCAGACTGTAAACGCCTATCTCACCAGGGACTAACTCTACTGAATGTTTTTCCTTCCATTATTTATTATGTAAAAGAATATGTGTGTTATGATTGTGTTTATAGTTTGCTTGGTTGTTTGGTTGTTTGTCTTTTGCACAAAAGCCCATGAGCATTGCCACTTTCATTTCACTGCACATCTCGTATGTGTATGTGACAAATAAACTTGACTTGACTTGACTTGACATTGTTGCACAGGACTATATTATAGTAGCTAGAAAAATATTTCAGTGCCAAATACTCAGCGGGTGAGGCAGCATCTGTGGATCCTGCTCAGTCTGAAGAAGGATTTCGGCCCGAAACGTTGCCTATTTCCTTCGCTCCATAGATGCTGCCTCACCCGCTGAGTTTCTCCAGCATTTTTGTCTACCTTCGATTTTCCAGCATCTGCAGTTCCCTCTTAAACAGTTTATTCCCACTCTTTGCTTTTGTTTCAATTGCTAATTTTCAGTCCATGTCAGTATATATGCACGAATATCAGCAACAACTAGATTCTATTCCTTTACCTCACCATTCCCAAAACATTTCAGGCTCTCAAGCATCCAATGGCATTTTCTGGAGTATATTCATGCAATCAAAAGGAAGGGGCAGGCCAAATTATTGCGAATCTGTAAAATAAAACCTTTGTAACTTCCTACTTTTTGTGCTGGGAATCTGTACTTCCACTTTGGGTACACTCCAAGCTTGTGCTCTCAAACACAGGATACTGTTGTTCATTTAAGTAGCTAAATGTAAGAACTTCCTAATTATTAAAATTGATTGAAATATTAGGAATATACCCTATTTTGCAAATTCTCACATAAAAATCAATGTATAATAAAAAATTAGGAATCATATATACATAGTTATGACTTTTTGGGTGACTTTCAAACTAGTTTTGACAATTTTTTAAAAGATTAATACCTTAATTTCTCATTGCAAATATCACACATTATACCAATCCAGGGGTCTACTCAGGCATCATGATATTTCAAAAAGGAACCAGAGGGCAATAAAACCTAATTCATCACTATTTATATAGACGTCTTATTTTTTGTAATTATATACAAATCTGTCATTTCATTGACATTTATTTCTAATCCCAATTTTCAACAAAACCTCTCGAAGATTTTATGATTTTTAGCCATATCCTTGTCAGCTTCATTCACAAGGACATCGTTAATGACAATGACCATAATGGTACATCTTGCATTACCTTTGTCTAAATAAAAACCACATCCCTCCTTGTCTAAAATGTCCATAACAATATTAAAAATTGGGGAGAAATGCACTGCCCCTATTGAAGCTTTCAAACTTTTTAAGGGAGTGTGGGTCACCTGTTGTATCCCCCTTTTAAATAGGAATTAGTTTGGTTTTGCTGCTTTTGATCACTATGGTTGAATTTAAATAGAGATCCATGACAAGATCAAGAAAATGTTTTTTGACCCCCATGGAAAAGAGTTTTTAGTATTAATTTATGTCCCACAGAATTGAAAGCTTTAGTTAAATCTACAAATTGGCAGCTGATTTCTTGCAAATCTATTTGGCCTCCCATAATAAATTAGTTAAAACTGTTATGTTCTGATTGCATCCCCAGGATGACTGCTAAAAAGCTTTTTGATGACTATTCAAGGTCACTGCCTCAGTAAATCATTTGGTGAGAATCTTGGTAAAAATCCTGAGTAAAATGGAGCTGATGAAAATAGGCTTCCATTTAGCAGTTTGACTGAGCCTTCAGATTTTGGTCTAAGGACAGTCCACTGTCATTAATGAATTTTACCACAGAATAAAATTGCACAAAAAATCTCAATATCTATTCTCCTGACCTTGTTGAGCATTAAATCGTCTGGGCCAGCAGCCATATCCTTTACAAAAACAATGAAAGCATCCCTAATCTCAGCAACACTAATAACATCTATCAAATTCCCATTATCCACTCTAAATTTGGCAATATCTGCCCAGTTGCTACTAATCGTAAACTTACACTTATAAAATGTTTCTAAATTACTGATCACTAATGGGCAGACCTCATTATCTAGACCGCTCGTTATATGTCACACTAAAGCTCATTCATTTTAATTAGACAAACACTGCGTTTCTAAGTATTCACTTTTACATTAAGCAAATTGGAAAAGTCCTCTTCTCCATAACCTGTGCATGTTTTTTGGAAGTATATTATCAGCGTACAACTAATGAACTGGACCCTTTTGACGGGAGTACAAAACATTGTGATTCACAGTGAGATTCTAACTGATTCCGACCATCAGTTGCCAGAAAATCGGTGTTCAACCTGTACAATTTCATTTTTGGCAAACGTTCAGCTTTTTCCATAAGAAAGGGAAAGTATTCCTCAAGTCCCTTTTCTTCCTCTAATCATTTTGATTAACAATAATCAGTGGAAGACTTATGAGGAGAGTCTGAATATAGATGGTTCATATTTATTGGTAGTTAGTAGAGTGAGAGAGGCACTCAATGAGGCTCACGAGATTCTGAGAGGGACTGACAGAGTAAATGCCAAAAGGTTGTTCATTCAGACGGTAGGTTCAAGATGAACATAGTTACAGGTTGAAAAGTTGGTCAGTTCAGACAACAATGGGAGACATTTCTTAACTTAAGGCTTGTGCTCTGAGGAGATTAGAATTAAAGATCATGTGATCATCACTAAAGATTTCCATTTTAATTAAGGAAGATCATTGGTGAAACAATTGAAAGTGGGTGGATTCAGGATGCTACCTTGAAGAACTCCTGCTTGACATCCTGAGTATCTATTAAATCCTCAACCATCTTCCTTTGTGTGTCAGCTCACTCCTGCTAGTGGAGAATGTATCCCTTGATTCTGGTTATCAAATCTCCTTTGTGCCAAAAGAGTGATAAAATCCTAACTCAACATCATGAACAGGTGATGTAAATACGGTTTCAAAAAGTGATCAATGACACATTCCATCGCTTATTGATTTATAAATAGTAGTAATTATTCTATTTTTTGTAGACTGAGCATACCAGGGAATTTTTCCATTATTAGGTAGATATCAGAAGTGTAAATGTACTGAAACAACTTGGCTATACTTATTCAGAGGATCAGGCAGCATCTCCGGAGAACACGGATAGGCGACATTTCGGGTCCGATTCTTCTTCAGACCCAGTCTGAAAAAGGATCCCGACCCAAAATGTTACCTGCCCTTGTTCTCCTGAGTTGCTGCCTGACATGGCAGAGTTACTACAGCACTTTGTATTTTTTGGTAAACTAGCATCTGCAGATCCTTGTGTCTCCATCTGGCTATTGTTATTATTAGTTTTTAATATAAATCTTTGTACTGTGTTATGATGTTGAATGGTGCCATAGTCATTCTATTCAATGCTCTTGCCTGTGCCTTAACGGTGGTGTAACATAATCTTGTCCTCATTTAAGATGGATCTACAGGAGTGATGTTCACTCTTAGTAAAACCATCATGGAAGATCCATCTGTAACAAGTAAATTAGTAAGTGCATGTCAAGTTTCTAATAGTTTGCTCAGCATATGCTGTAGATTCAGTCTTGCAACTGCATCCATCTAGATTTGGCCAAATCAGTACCGATGGCCCTGTCAATTCAATCCCAATTATGGACATTGAAGCCCACCTCCCAAAGTGCACTCACTGCTCCTGCCACATTCAGCACTTCTTCCCACTGTTGTTCAGCATGTAGTACTTTATTCATCAGCAGAGGGTGGTGGAAGTTTTCATACTCTTGAGACTTCATAGAGTCTGGAGTCGATAGTGAGGATTACTCCCATCATTTATCAAGATGAGACACTACTAAGGAAGTGATCAGAAAGTGCACCCTTTTCCATGGTAAACACAGCTACTGCTCCTGGAGTTTAATGTACTTGAGTATAATTATCACAAAGTCAATAGACATTAGACTTGATGGAATGGAATGGACGTCTAAATGGAATGGGTGTCTTTTGGATTATTTTCCCCAATCAGAAGGCTTAAGTTCCACTCACATAATCAAATTTATCAAAGCTAATGCCAATTAGCATTGTCAATATTATCTTCCTACAGAAAATATTCCAAACAATCAAAACTTAAAAGCCTGGTCTATTCTCTTTTAAGCTGAGGTTTGGGACAGTCTCAATGCAAGTAAAATATATTTACAAAATAATAGGCAACATTTTCCAATGGTCATTATTCATCTTCCAATTAACAGCACGCAAACAGGCCCTTCAGTCCAATGTGTCCATGCTGACTAAGATGCCCCGTCTACAGGAAAACCTTTAACTGTAGGTTTCTCTATCTATATTCATCAGGTGGTGAAATGCAAGTGTAGTGAAAAGTAACTTTCACATTAGTTGGGACAGAAAACAATGGAAATGGATTCTCTGTACGTTATACACTATGAAATTACGGGCAGTTATTCTGCCATCGTCCATTTAACATACAGAAGCTGTAATTGCCGCTCTGTTACAGACAACCGAATGATATCTTAAAAAGTTTCCATTTTATTTTCCTACTCCTACCTGTTACTTCCTGAATAAGAGTGGCGTTCCTCCGAAGTTCCAGAGTAAACTGAGGTGAACTTTGCCCGCAGACATACTGCAATATTTTGAGGACCTGTCAATAAGCACAAAGATGGACCAATAGTTCCGTTGCACAATGGTGCAGTCTTACAGAATACAATCACATGGTTAATTCTTCTCTGGCGGCAGACAAATACAAATATTTTACCCATGGATGGACCTTCAGGAATCAGATAAATAATGAGATTTCTCAGATAGGTGGTACATTTTGAGTCCTTACAGACTTGATGATTTGAAACAAAAACATTAAAATTATTCAGCAAATAAAATCAGACAGAACTTCCATTTTTCATTTATTTACCAACCATATTATTTATTAACCATATAATAATTACAGCACGGAAACAGGCCATCTCAGCCCTTCTAGTCCGTGCCGAACACGTATTCTCCCCTAGTCCCATCTACCTGCACTCAGACCATAACCCTCCATTCCTTTCCAGTCCATATAACTATCAATTTATTTTTAAATGATAAAATCGAACCTGCCTCCACCACCTTCACTGGAAGCTCATTCCACACAGCTACCACTCTCTGAGTAAAGAAGTTCCCCCTCATGTTACCGCTAAACTTCTGTCCCTTAATTCTCAAGTCATGTCCTCTTGTTTGAATCTTCCCTACTCTCAGTGGGAAAAGCTTATCCACGTCAACTCTGTCTATCCCTCTCATCATTTTAAAGACCTCTATCAAGTCCCCCCTTAACCTTCTGCGCTCCAAAGAATAAAGACCTAATTATTATTAATATAGACCTAGTTATTAAATTATATTGGTCTGGTAACCAAGGAAATAAATTGCAAAGTATTAATTGGAACTCAAAGACCTCAAAAACTTACAAATAAATAAATATTTATTTCTGTTTTAGCAACGTTTTAATATAAAATAAGACTAAAAAGTAGTCCCCTTTTGTAAACCAACTGAATTACAACAATAATGTTGTGAGCAATTATTGAAATTTTAGACTGCACTTAAGACAACCTTCTATATTATTCAGAAGGGAAAATATGATTTAGATTAGCTGGCCTAAGGCAACATAGAGCATACTGCATAATTTAAAATTAACAGATAAGTAACAGCATGAGAATACAAATAACATATCAAGTGAAGACACAAAATAGTGGAGCAAATCAGCGGGTCAGGCAGCATCTCTGGAGAACATGGATAGGTGACATTTCGGGTTGGAACCCTTCTTCAAACTGATCTCATCGGTCTAAAGAAATGTCCCTACCCAAAAAGTCACCTATCCATGTTCTCCCGGGAAGTTGCCTGACCCACTGAGTTGCTGTAGCATCATAACAGGGTATTTTGATCGGGATCTTTCTTCAGACTGATGAGATCAATTTGATGAAAGGTCCTGGCCCAAAACGTCACCTAACCACTTTCTCCAGCGATGGTGCCTGACCCTCTGAGTTGCTTCAGCATTGTGTCTTTCCTTGGTAAACCAGCATCTGCAGTTCATTGTTTCTAATGTACCAAGTGAATTTTGGTTACTGGAAAAGTTAAAAAAAACAGATGCTGAATACCAGAAATAAAAACAGGCCATTTTGGAAACACTCAACGGGCATTATTTTGATTGACATAAACAAAACATATGTTGTGACTAATGAAATAATTGGGACCCGTGTAGTAGACAGTATATTTTTGTATAGTTGTATCTAAAAAAAATAAAAGTTGTTTCCTGCACAGTATAACTGTCGGCTAATTCTGCATTGAAGTCAGGGAACTGGTGAGCAGTTAACTGCTGCCATCTCTCCATGATATCATGCAATTAAGTCTCTTGAAGCAAACCTGTGAAGTCTCCGCTTTTCATTTTCCTTTAATTTCCATCTAAAGTAATTTCTTCCACACCAACTCAAACAATTGCACAACAAATAAAGTCAAACCCCAATTCTTAATTTAGAAAGACTTGATATTTTTTGACTCACTGCATCCTCTTGGACACAATGGCAAAATAAAAGCCAACATAAAATTAACATTTTACAACTAAATTTATAAAGCACAGTAGGTCAAACATCATACAGAATTGGCTACTTCCCTTTGTTACTCTGCTATTCATGCATTTGCGGGCCCAAGAGTCCCTATTCAATTACTGCAACGTAAGTGGAGGAAGACTATTGACATTTAATGTCAGAAACTATAACTGGCCTGGCTGAATTATCAACAACAGCCCTTGTGTGAGCGATAGTTATTTGTGTTGGTGACAGAACAGGCAAGTGTAAGGAGGCAGTTGTGGCACCAATGAGCCTGGTATCTTAAGAAAGCACATCAAACTGATGTACTGACATTCTCTTGGGTCTCTACTCCAGTGATCCAAGTGATCTGTTGATGGAGTGGTGTGACCATCATACGCATCACCCATATCTCCCAATCATCCCATTTTTGTCAGCAGGTTGTTGCACGACATTTCCGGAAACCAGAAGTGTTTTCCAGATCATTGAAGGCGGGCAGGTTTTTCAGAGGATTAAGAACCTTGCAACTATACTGGACAAAGAATACATGAACTCAAAAGAAAACACCACCAACCTTCAGTTTGACATTACAGGAATTGCTCTGCAGTCGCTCCAGCAGGTACTCGAGTAGGCACTGACAAGTGCCGACAGATTCATGAGAAATCTCTGTAGTTCCATTCAGTTATGGAAAAAAAGGAGAACTTTCCACTTTCCCTGTCCACCTACGAGTGGTTATTGCTTTCACACACAAACAAAAGCGATCTACTAAATAACAGAATTAGATGACCAGCCCCAATCAGTGCTTGATAATTTTAATGCATAGACTAGACTAAGTGGGACCCGTTGGGTCCCAGTCACACGGGAGGCCTGGTCCCCCCCAACGCAACCCGTTCCCCAACGATTGTATAAATAATTTGAGTATTCACAAGTGCACATCATTGCTTTACTTACATGTGCAATCATTAGCATTCCAAATGAAAGACTCCCAAATTGTACTGCAGCATTTCATAGGCTTACATTATTCATGATTATTCATTCTTAAATCTCACAATTGGAAAGGGACTATGTAAAAATATAAGCTGCAAGCTTTACCAATCAAATCTGCATTCATAAATGCAATGTAAAAACTACAGCATTCAATTTAACTACACTGTGCCTCTCAATTAATGATATTAGAATTACATAAATCCTACACAAATCATGTAAGGATACTGGCAATTTCCACAAAAAGATACCCAGGACATGGCACTTCATCATCCGATGTTGCTTTCATTAGCACTGGAAGCTGGAAGAGAACAGTAAAAGTGAGGCGAAAGGAGCATCCAGACAGCGACCAGCTCTGCACAAAGATAGGTTCACGGACAATGCCAGTTGTTGAGATGTGACATGCACGGTTTTCTTACTATGCAAGGGCTTAGTGCAATATATATTTTGCAATAGTGTAAATTGCCCGTGTTACTGTTCACAGCTTGTATCATAATGAAAAGTATTCGATAAGCTGTTGACAACTTGAAACCAATGAGTAATACCTATTGGCTCCGTTATCTTGATTGCACATCCTCCCCCCAGCCTCTTGCAAAGATGCTATCCCCTACTCTCAATCCCCCCCGTCTCTGTCGTATCTGATCCCAGGTTGTGGCTTTTCATACGAGGCCTCAATCTTTAGTGAACGTGGTTTCCCCCCAGCTGTAATAGACGGATCCCCCACCGGCGTCTCTTCTGTGTCCCAGAGTTCTGCTCTCGCTCCCTCTCCCCACAGACACAAGGCCAGAGTTCTCTTGGTCCTTACCATTCATCCCAGCAGTCTCCACATCCAACACATCATCCTCCAACATTTCCTTCACCTCCAACATTATCACACCACTGATCACATCTTCCCATCTCCACTCCTTTCCTCCTTCCAGAGGCTGCTCCCTCTGCAACTCCTTGGTTCATTCACCCCTTCCTCCAAACCACCCCTTCCCAGGTACTTTCCCCTGCAACCACAGGAGATATAACACCTGCCCTTATGCTCCTCCTGCGATTCCATCCAAGGACCCCGGCAGTCCTTCCAGATGAGACAGAGGTTCACTGGCACCTCCTCTAACCTCATTCACTGCGTCCGGTGTTTCCGATGTGTGCTCCTGTACATCGGTGAGACCAAGCGTAGATGTGTGACCGCTCACCTGAACACTTACTCCCAGTCCGCCAAGGCCTACTGGACCTCCCGGACCAGAGGAACAGCACCTCTTATTTTGCTTGGCTAGCTTACAACCCAATGGTATAAGCATCAAATTCTCCAATTTTAGGTACAAACTTCTACAGACTCCTGCCTTCCCCTCCCCCTCCAACCCCCACTTCCCTTCACACTTACTTTATCCCGCCACTCCCATCCCCTGATCCCTGGCTGATCTTGCACAAGTTTCTCCCCAACCCTTCTCGACTAAAAGTCTGTTAACTAGCATCACAGTCACAACTATGCTTCCCTCTTGGGCTCATGCCTGTCTCTATTCAACAATTTGCATATCAGGGTACCCCCTGGCCTGAGGTCATCTGATGCTGGCGTAATTGGTCCTACCTCTGTTCACTTCCAGTTTTTTTCCTCCCTACTACAATCTGTTAGATGGGTTCCGTCCCGAAACAACAACTACCCATTTTCTCCAGAGATGTTACCTGGCCCGCTGAGTTACTCCAACATATTGTGTCTATCTCAAGAGTCAAGAGTGTTTTATTGTCATATGTCCTGGACGGTCAATGAAATTCTTACTTGCTGCAGCACAACAGAATATGTGAATATGTAAACATTGTATATAACGGGGGAAAAAGAAAAAATTTAATAAATAACAAATACAGTGCAAATAATATATAATAATAATCTTTTGCAATTCAGAGCTCATAGCTTATTCATTGTGTGATGGCTGTGGGGAAGTAGCTGTTCCTGAACTTGGATATTACAGTCTTCAGGCTCCTGTACCTTCTTCCTGATGGCAGTGGTGAGATAAGTGTGTGGCCAGGATGGTGTGGGTCCTTGATGATTTTGGCTGCCTTTTTGAGGCAGCGACTATGATAGATCCCTTCGACGGTGGGGAGGTCAAAGCTGGTGATGCACTGGGCAGTGGTCACAACTTTTTGTAGTCTTTTTCGCTCCTGGACGTTCAAGTTGCCGAACCAGGCCATGATGCAACATGTCAGAATCCAAAGAGTGGGTTTATGGAAGTGCCATGCAGCCAAACAATACGAGTTGCATGACAGGAGAAAATTCTGAAATTCCAGCTATGGAACAAACAGGAAAAACTAAATTTCTTATGTCGCAATCTTGTATTCACTGCTATTCGGTGTAAACCACTCAATTTCAGAAAGAAATGATACCAGCCTCTACATTATGCTTAATTACAAACACGAGTGAGTTTCAAGTGTATTGCTAAATTTATTCTTTAAACATAGAAGAAACATCTATTATATTGGTTAGCTTCACTGAGTGAATTAATTTGCTGTTTTCAGTGCATATATTTATGCATCCGTTTGATTTAATCTCAAATGTTAATGGAAATATAAAGTGCTTTGGGTCAAAAACAACTTCAAAAATAAAGCAATTTGATTTTCCTTTCTAGTCTGCTCATTGTGTAAATTAACAAGGTTTGGTAACAGGTCATTCATTTAGAAATAATACCTCCCTATGGTGTTTATGAGATAAAACCAAAAGGTATTGGCCAACAGCCAAATGGGGACAGTAAATACAACAGCACTGCTGTTCTTTAAAGATAGTTATACTTCTGGTTATGCATCAACACAAAATTGGCAAAAAAAAACCCTGCAGATCCATGCGTAATATGTTCAAGAACCTATGCCGTGGTTTATCAGCTGTTTTTGATACAATAAAGTAAATGCTGAATGCCATTCTTGGGTTGATGGTAGCTCTTTCCACTGTCAGAAAATTAAAGATTCATATCTTACACCTTTGAACAAAGGCTGGCATTTTAAAATAGTGCTGAGAAATTGCACTTTGCAAAAGATTAAACCCAAGGCTCCTTTCTCAGGTGGTAGCATATTTATCCAATAGCTGATGGAAAACAAAGTAGTTTTATGAGCGTCCTGGCCAATAGTCCCTCAGACATCACAGGTATATCATTAAGACACTTATTTTCTTGCTTTTGAGAAACATTCTTGTATTCAAATGAGCTGGTATTACTTTTATTTATTCTTGAGAGGTTATGTCACATCCATTCATTTCCTGAAAGGGTTTGAAGCAAATGAGTACTTTGATGGGTATGCTATGATCAGGTGAAATAAAAATCAACCATGATTCCGAAGTACATACTTCTACAGGTATGTTACAAAACTTACCTTCAGCGGCGCTGCAGTTCTGCCGCTGCCCGTGTGCGCGACTTTGGCGCCTTTGAGAGGGGGGCGGGTTTAAAATGCGATTTTTCTGCAGCCTATCCAAATTAGGTTAGGCTGTTTAGTTGCTAAAGAAAAATCGCTTTGACTGCCGTTTTATTAAGTTTATTAAAATTAGCGCTGGATAATTTAATTGTTAGAGTAAAATAAAAATCATCTTCTAAAGCCGTGAACACCGACAATGGGACGGATTTCACGTAGGGGACAAGGCAAGGGAGGCTGTTTATTTTTACATCAAAAAGTATTTCTTAAGATGCCTTTAATCAAAATTTTAAGTTGCGAGAAGGTGACTTGGAGCCCATCCGAACCGGCAGTATTTTTCATGCCGACATGGAGTACAAATTCACTGCAACCGCAACGTTCCAAACCAGCGTGTTCCACAAAATCCCACTCGCAAGATGATTTAAATGGCCATTAATTTACAGCAATTAAACACTAAATTCCTTCCATTTGGCCTATAAATTTATGACAATGAGATTTTAAAATCATGTTATATTGTGAATTCTTGTGTGAATGTTATTTGGACATTTAGGCTATTTAAAAATGTAAATCTTTTCTTAAGAAATGGATAGATGTTTAGATCTAGTAATTGAATTTTGGAATTAGCTACAATTGGGTAACTAACTAATTATATGCTTTAATTTCAGGTCATCCAAGTAAGGTTGTTTAATATTTGTTTCAGAATGCTTCAATCTATAATAACTGAACATTTCTTTCAGTTCTCTTAATTTTTAATAAAGTTATGGCCATTTGACTGTCCTTGTTCACAGCTTTTGTGTTAAGTCAATGGAAAAGCAATAGGGAACAAGATGCTAATTTCAGAGTATGAAAATGGCCATAACCTTTTTAATACTGAAGATACGAAAGTGAATTAGGTGTCAAATTAAACTTCTTTTTATGTTTTATCTGATGGGATAAATTGCAGACTTGATTTTTAAAATCTCAAAATTTTGTAACATTGCTACATACAAGCCTTACTGCAGGTTTCCTTACTACTGGACATCTGAAATGGACGAGTTTTAATGACAATCACTGTACCAGTCACTTTTCACTGCTACATTTTGTATTTGTTTACAGATCTCCATGTCTGGCAGTTTTAAACTATTTCTCAGACTCCAAGGAGGAGAAAAGTCACAATATGTATTTTTCTTGGTTAATTGATGTCTGTATCAAGGATGAAATAAAATAGAAACAAGGACCTGCAGATGCTGGTTACTCAATTTCTTTGTTTGATTTAGTTTATTATTGTCACCTGTCCTGTGCTGATCCAGGTACAGTGAAAAGTTTTTTGCTGCCTGCTATCCATCAGCTAAAAGATCATACGTCGTTACAATCAAGCCATCCACAGGATAAAGGATACACATTTAATGCAAGATAAAGTCCAATGAAAGATCGTTCAAAATTATCCAATGAGGTAGATGGGATGTTAGGACCACGCTCAAACTAGCAAGAGGACGGTTTGGTTGCCTGGCAATAGCTGGGAAGAAACTAACCCTGCATCTGGAGGTATGCGTTTTCACACTTCTGTACCACTTGCCCGATGGGAGACGGGAGAAGAGGGAGTGACCGGGATGAGACTGGTCCTTGATTATGCTGGTGGTCTTACCAAAGCAGAGTGAAGTGTACATGTAATCCATGGAATGGAGGTTGGTTTGCGTGATGATCTGGGCTGCGTCCACAACTCTGCAATTTCTTGCGGTCTTAGATGGAATGTTTTTACCAAACTATGCTGTGATGCATCCCGATAAAATTATTACTACGGTGCATGTGTAGAAGTTGGTGAGGGTTTTTGGGGACATGCCAATCTTCCTAAGCCTTTTAAGGAAGTAGAGGCGCTATTGTGCTTTCTTGACCATTGCTTCGATGTGCTGGTCCAGGACAAATTGCTGGTAATATTTATAAAATATCCCCTTGTTAATATTGATAAATGGACACAAAGTGCTGGAGTAACTCAATGGGTCAAACAGCATCTCTGAAGTACGTGGTAGATAAGCTTTCGGGTTGGGACCCTTCACCAGACTGATTGAAGGGGGGGGGGGGGGGGAGAGAAGATAGTTAGGAGAGGCAGGATAAAGCGTGGCAGGTAATAGGTGGACACAGGCGATGATCGGGGGGGGGGGGGGGGGGGGGGGGGAAGGGGGTTGATGGACAGATGGTTGGGACAAGGGCCAGAGATCAAAGCTGGTGGTGTAAGACAGACGGACTGAACAATTGCAAATTGTGTGGCCAGAAGAAGGAATGTAGGAGGGGAGGAATAAGTGGAAGTCTAGGTGGAGCACAGGGGAGGGGCGCGGGTATAAAGGTTGGTGTGGGTGAGAAAGGGGAGGGGGTAGTGGAGGTTGTTAGAAGTAATCTAAAATTGGAGAATTCAACATTGGAGCCAGGTGGAATATGAGGTGCAGTTCCTCCAGTGAGTGTGTGGTAATGGTAATGGAAGAGGACAGAAAGGGAATGGAAAGGGAAGTTAAAATGGTTAACGGACCAAGTGCAAGTGTTTGGCGAAACAGCAGCAGAGTCTATGCTTGGTCTTGCTGATGTACAGGAGGTCGTGTGAATTTCTGTCTCACCCGAATGGACTGCTGGGGCCCTTGGTTGGAGGAGAAAGGGAGGAGGTATAGGGACAGGTGTTACACCTCCTACGGTATCAGGGGAAAGTACCTGAGGAGGGGGTGATTTGGGTGGAATGAGATACGTGAACCAAGGAGTTACTGCGGATGCAGTCTCGGCAGAAGGTGGGAAAGGGTGGAGATGGGAAGAGGTAACTGGTGGTGGGATCACATTGAAGGCGATGGAAAAGTGTGCTGAAAGTCAACTAATAATTTAATAATTTGTTGCAAAGTCCATTTTGTACTGCATAACCTAACACATTAAAATGCTGTACTAGGGACTGCATCTCTGAGCAAAAATACACTTGGCGACAAAGTGCAATCCATTATTAAGCAATGATTCAGGGGCTGTCATATGCTTAATTTAACACCTCTTTAAACTACAGAAGGTGCTACAGAATTAAATTAATCTCTATTAATATGCAAGGACAACAGTGTAATGCAATATACTAGAAATTAAGGTTGCAAATGAACATGATAAAGTGTTTATAATCTATTCTAATGCATAACCAGAAAAGAAAAAGAATCTTATCATCTCGGCACATCCTTATCCTGTCCCAAGTCTTTTAAACTAACAAATTACTTTTTGCATTATCGAATCACAGTCATACAGCATGGAAACAGGCCCCATGGCTCAACTCATCCAATTCGACCAAAATGACCCATTTGCCTGTGTTTGGCCCAATCCCTCTAAATCTCTCCTATCCATTTTCTTGACACTTGGACAGGTACATTGAACGGAAAGTGTAATCTTTGCTGCACAGACAAAATTAGCCATAGAATGATTTACAGCCAATTGTGTAATAATAACACATTGATGTAGTAAAACATTCGAGAGATGCTGCCTTCTTCTGCATTTTGTGTCTATCTTCGATGAAAACCAGCATCTGCAGTTCCTTCCTACACAATCGATCTTGATTTACAGGGGATGATCACCAAACAATTATGAACAAGCAAACATGATGCTTCATAAAGTCAAAAAGGAGGTAGCAATGCAACTGAATAGGAGGTGAGTTAAGAGCCTTAATAGTTGAAACCATCAATGCTCAAGGAAGAGCGATCGAAACTTGGAAGAAAACAAGGAGCCAAATTTAGAGAAGAGATGATCTCTTCATGGATCATTGAGTTACAAGAGAGAAATCTTGAGATAACGGGTTTGTCCTTTTACAGTGATAGAAGCTCAAAAATTCCAGCTGACTCTCCAGTGGAGCATTGGTGGAACTTGCAAGTTCCATCTTTAAGATGAGACATTAAACGTGCTGTCTTCACGTGGACACAAAACATCACACTGGACCATTTCAAACAACTGTACTGGAGCACGTACAGCAATTTAAATCTGCCAACTTCAGAAAAGAGACAACTCCTCCAATCCTAAATGTTACAACAATCACATTCTTAGACAATTGCCAGTGGTCATTCTTCTGCTCTAACTACACTCACCCACCATTTTGTAAATTATTTCACAAGACATGAACAAGGCAGGCAATGTTGACAGTTGCCATCCACCTTGACTTGCAAGGAGGGAATTCAGATTCATATGTAGCTCTGGAGTCATAAATGACCCACAGCAGAGGACAGCAAATTCCCTTCATTTGTGAAACAGGTAAGGGGTTCCATAACAATCCAGCAAGTACATGATTATTGTTACTCAGACAAGCCTTTATTTGAATCAGAGACATTTTATTATTTGAATTAAATTTCCCCAGCTGCCACAGTAGTTTTCCAATTTGTGTGTCTAGACTAGTGGTCCAGAACTCTGGTCGCATCGAACGCAAAGTGCTGGAGAAACTCAGTGGGTCAGTCAGCATCTGTGGAAATGGACAGAAGGGTCTGAATGGGCAGATGTTGCCTGACCCGCTGAGTTCCTCCAGCACTTTGAGTTTTGCTCTAGTTTCTAACATCTGTTGCTAAACTGGAACGGGTGAGAAGATTTACGAGGATGTGTCCAAGACTCAAGGGCCTGGGCTATAGGGAGAGGTTGAGCAGGCTACAACTTAATTCCTTGGCGCGTAGGAGGAAGAAGGGTGATCTTATAGAGGTCTATACGATCATGAGAGGAATAGATAGGATAAATGCACAGAGTCTTTTACCCAGAGTAGGAGAATCAAGAGCCAGAAGACATAGGTTTAAGGCGAGCACAAAAAAGATTTCATAGGAACCCAAGGGGAACTTTTTTTTCAACTCAAAGGATGGTGTTGAAATAGAACAAGCTGCCCGAAGAGTTAGCTGAGGCAGGTGCTATCTCAATGAGTTTAATAAACATTGGACAACTGCATGGAAATTATAGGTTTAGAGGGATATGGGCCAAATACTGGTAGATGGGACTAGTGTAGATGAGACATGTTGGTCAGCATGTGCAAGTTGGCCCTGTTTCCGTGCTCCATTACCTCATCTGCATTTCCTTGAATCTTCGTATTCAAACTCTGTTGTGTGTCAGCCTGGGGTCGGAACAGTGCTCAATGACTGATGGACAACGTGGGCCAGTGATAGAACACACAGCCCGCCCGTGGGCCGTGCTGTTGGGATCTTGCTGTACAGATTGGCTACCGGCTTTGACTGGCCACAATCTGGCCTCTGACTGCCAAAGAGAGGGCTGTCTCATCAAAGCCCTGTCCCATCCCGTCCCCTCACAACTGAGTTACTGGGCAGCGGCTGGACACAAAATGCTGGAGTAATTCAAGCAGCATCTCAGGAGAGAAGGAAGAGGTGACATTTCGGGACGAGACCCTTCATCAGACTAAGGGTCAGGGACGGGGACACGAGAGTTATGAGAAGGTACAGAACAAAGCAGAGCCTGCATCGATGACAGGAAAGGTGGAGCCCACAGTGGTCCGTTGTTGATTGGGGACGTGGAAAAGTGGAGCCCACAATGGTCCATTGTTGGCTGGGGACGGGTTGATAACGAATGAATTCAAACGGTGACATTAGCAAGAGGACTAGGGTGAGGGAGGGGCAGAGAGAGATGGAAAGCAAGTGTCACGAAGTTAGAGAAATCAATATTCATACCTATGGGCTATTAAGCTGCCCAAGCGAAATATGAGGTGCTGTTCCTCCAATTTGCATTTGGCCTCACTGACAGTGGAGAAGGTCCAGGACAGAAAGGTCAGTGTGGGAATGGGAGGAGGAGTTAGTGTTTGGCAATCGGGAGATTGCGCAGGCCAAGGCGGACAAGAGGTGTTCATCTGTAGAAGGTTCTCGACCCGAAACGTCACCCATTCCTTCAATGCAGAGATGCTGCCTGTCCCACTGAGTTACCCCAGCATTAGTGTGTATCTTAGATGTAAACCAGCATCTGCAGTTCCTTCCTACACTGTTCATCGCCCGGTCTCGCCGATGTATGTATTGGGGCAGCAGCTTCCAGCCCTCAGACACTCACAGTCGCGCCTGGGTCTGGGCCCCGCGCTGCACAAGGTCTCTCCGACTTGGTATAAGGTGGAGATGCCTGTACAATGAGCCCTCTCCCGGTACACGCTGCCGCCGGCGGTCCCCACTCACTCTGTGCAGAAAGCCCAGCTTCTCCCCGACCGTTGCCATCACCGGCGACGCAGCCGCGCCTCGCCCTCTGACCGACAGCTGGCCGGTCCAATCAGCGGGCCGCCGCCCCCTCAACTCGGATCCTCTCCGCCAATTAGCGGCCGTGGGCGGGCGGGGGCGGGCTTTGCTGGAGCAGGAAGTGCGTCATCGGGCCGCGGTGGTGGACAGTGCCAAGATGGCGGCGCCCTAGTGGGGATCATGGCTGGCAGTGAAGTGTGGATCCGCACCAGGGAACGCCTCAAGAGGTTCCCACAGTTCGTGGCAGCGTGCTCTGAGGAAGTGGGTTCATGATTTCTTTTTATTTAGGTGCACAAAATTGTTTTCCCATCGAGATAATCTCGACTAATGGTGTCAGCAGCCCTTCTCTTGAATAAGACAGACACAAAATGCTGGACTAACTCATCTGGACAGGCAGCATCTCTGGAGAGAAGGAACGACTGACGTTTCGAGTCGAGACTTCTTCAGACTGAGCTATCCCAGCATTTTGTATCTATCTTCGGCGCATAACCAGAATCTGCAGTTCATTCCTACATACTCTAGAATAACCTGTCTTCAGTGCCCCTGGCGGAACGATGATCCATAAATTTAAAGTAGTAATCACTGAGGCAGCAGCTGTTTTGAAAGGAAGATATGTGGTAAAGATTGGGAGACAGTATGGGTGAGATAACTTTTTATAGTCATTCATTTTTCAGGATCTGGACGTCGCTGGCAAGACCAGTACGTGTTGCCTATCCCTTATTGTGCTTCAGTAAAATGTGGTGAGCTGCCAATTTGAACTCATGCAGTCCTTTAGGTGAAACACAATTTTTCTAAATCAGAATGGTGTATGGATTGGAAGAAAAGTGTGGCAGTAGTTACTCACTTAGGCTGCTGTCACTGCACCCCTCAGACATGCGACCTCTACTGTCTAGAAAATCACGGACAGCAGTATATGTG
Organism: Amblyraja radiata; assembly: GCF_010909765.2. Taxonomy (NCBI): domain Eukaryota; kingdom Metazoa; phylum Chordata; class Chondrichthyes; order Rajiformes; family Rajidae; genus Amblyraja; species Amblyraja radiata. The sequence goes on along the minus strand of NC_045981.1, from coordinate 19,244,901 downwards.
GATGTTGCCAGCTGCAAGTTCTCCTACATGGATGTCATACATCCAACTAGAAAGTAGATTGTAGAAACAAAGAGTCGCGGATGCTAGTTAATACCAAAGATAGACACAAAGTAACTGGAGTAACTCAGTGGGTCAGGCAGCAACTTTGAAGAAAATGGATGAGTGACAAATTGAGTTGGGACTCACTCTTCAGACTGAAAGTAGGGGTGGGCGGTGAAGAGCTGGAGATGATAAAATACCAGGACCAATTAGGACCAGTCGCAAATGACCTCAGGCAGAGCAGTGCCTGGTAGACCCATTGTTGGCTAAGTAAGGTTTGATCTCAAGAGAAACAATGGAGAACTGTGGAAATGGTAAAACAACTAGGGTGGAAGAAGGGAGCTAGGAGGGAGAAGGGAGTGTGAGATAAAGTTACTTAAAGTTAGAGAATTCAACATTCATACCAATGGGTTGTAAGATACCCAAGCAAAATATGAGGAACTGCTCTGCCCTACTCTCAATTCCTCCATCTCCACCTCATCTGTTCCCAAGATGAGATGTTTCATACTCTGTTATTGGAGATATCCTTTCTTTAGGGAATATTGATTCCCCTCTTCTGATGGAATTTGTCCTCGCCCTCAACAACTACTCTTTTGACTTTTTTCACATTCTTCAGGAAAAAGATGCAGACGTGAGCCCCAGTTAAGACTGCCTTTTTGTTGGTTACGTCGAACAGTCTGTGTTTCAAATGTACACTAGCAACCCCCCCCCCCCAGAACTCTTTCTCCACCACATCAACAACTGCATCAGGGCTGGCTCCTGCATTCACGCAGATTTTGTTGATTTCATTAACCTTAACCCTATCACCCTGTCCTCAACTTCACAGCCTATCTCTGACACCTCTCTCCCCTTTCTTAATCTCTGTCTCTATCACAGGAGACAGGCTATTGACTGACATCTACTTCAAACCCAGAGACTCTGCCTGTCCCGTTGAGTTACTCCAGCATTTTGTGTCGACGGTTTAAACCAGCGTCTGCAGTTCCTTCCTATCCTTAAGTTTTAAGATTGTTTTGAATAGGGATAGGTCTGGATGTTGAGAGAAAGTTCTTAATTGGGGCAAAGCAGATTACAGCCTCATCAGGCAACAGCTACAGAAGGTAGATTGGGAGCATTTTGTTATTGAGCAAGTCCACATTTGACATGTGGGAGTAGTTCTAAGACCAGCAGATCAAAGTTAAGGTGGGGTTTACGAGGAATACAAATTCATACGAGGAAATAACTCATGTAGGCGATTAGAAGGGCCAAAATGGGCCATGAAATGTCATTGGTGAGTCAGATTAAGGAAAATCACAAGGCTTTTTAACAGTATGTTGAAACAAGAGGTTATGACCTGGAGCAAGGTAAGACTGCTCAAGGAGGGTATCTGTGCTTGGAATCGGAGGATGTAGGTGAGGTGCAAAGTGAGTACTTTGCATCTGAATTCACTGGGGAGAAGGTTTTGGATGACTGCAAGATCAGTGTTGAGAACATAAAAATGCCAGGGTATTTTTAGTTTAAGACGGAGGTGGTGATGAGGCTCTTGAAGAACATTAAGGTGCATACTGTCAGGCATGAGATATAGAAGCCTGTATTGCCACGGCACCATGTTCTGGAACGGCTACTTTTCTACAACTGTCTGGTTCATGAACAGACCTGCACAACCCTAATCCTATCTCAGCAGCAGAACACTATGGACTTCTTGCAATGCCATGGACTTGTGTTCCAATTGTATGTTTTTGCACTGCTGTTTTTTAATTAATTGTAGTCTTTTTATTTTCTGAATACTCTATATCGCTGTTGCCCCCAGTTTTCTTCCACCCTATGACTTTGTGACTTTTCAGTGTTGCAGTTCTATGTCTAAAATGTTAATTTGGTCATAATAATTGTTGATGGAATATCCCGTCTATCCTGATACGTTCACCATTTTAAATTTTTTATATTTGAGCTGTACTTGTTTAGTCTATACACCTTCCACGGTGATATTTTTTATTTTCTGCAGCATATCTATCTGCTCATACCATCTCTCTTTTCTTGATTTAAAGGCATCAGCATATGGGAGATGTGTGGCTACAATTGTTCAAGAGAACCAGGACCTCAGAAAGAACATGTGCGCCAAAGAGTTTCAGGCCTTTAAGAAATGTTTTACGATAAATGTAAGTTTTTATTGGCACCTGTATGAGGTACAGGTTCCACAACTATGGCAGAGAATTCCAAATATTCATCCTCTTGAATATTCAGTCATTTCAGTCTTGAATTGATTTACCTTGTTATCAAACTCTGCTCTCTGGTTCTCAACTCTTCAGTTAAGAGAAACATCCTCTACATAGAAGAACACATGAAGAAGGGTTCTGACCTAAAACATCACCTATTCAATTTCTCCAGAGATGCTGCCTGAGTCGCTGAATTACTCCAGCATTTTGTGTCTATATACTCCACATATTTTGCCAATCAAGCAATTTTTTGGATTATGTATGTTTCAGTGAGATTTGTTATCCTAAAAATACAGTTCTATTTTTCCTCATCCAACAGATCTGCCATCTTAGTTTAGTGTATTTTCACTGCACTCCAAGTGTAGCAGTTACATCCCTTCGTTGGTAAAAAAATACCAAAACTGTACACAGTAGTCCAGGTGCGGTCACACCAAGGCAATGAGACTTCTTTGCCCTGATCATACTCTTTCATTATAACGGCTAATGTGCCATCTCCCCTCCTAAACCCTTGCTGCAATTGTATTTTGCCCATTCGTGACAAGTACACCTAGGTTCCTTCGCATATCAACCCTATCTAATTTCTAACTGTGTAACAGACTGTATATTATATACTGAAGCTTTGTGAAATATTTTTACAATTGCAAATGAAAGTATCAATGATTGGAATACTTTATTGAATACTAAATTATTCCAGTCGTTTTAAAAGCTCAAGTGATTGCGAACGGAGTATTAAGTTCTAAGTGAATAGTGGCCATATTTAAAGAGATGAACGGTTAATCATGTCTGACAAGTTTGCCAGAGTTCTTCGAGGATGCAAAAGCAGAGTCATTAGAGGAGAACCTGTGTGTTTAATATATTTGGATTTAGGAAGGCATTTGTCAAGGTGCCTTCTGGTGCAGAAGATAAGAGAGTATGGTATTGGGGGAAGTGGAACTGCAGAAATTGAAGATTGGTTATCTCATAGGAAACAGGGTCAGAACAAACAGGTCTTTTTCAAGCAGAAAGGATGTAACTAGTGGTATGCTCGCTCTTGGCTATTGATTGTATTTGATTTATATTAATGCCCTGGAGGAGGGACATTGTGTTAGCTGCCCAGGGTACGGAAATCACAAAAATAGACGGGTGAGCATGTCACAATGAGGATATTTAGCCTCTGCAGCAGGACATGGATAGATTGAGCGAGTGGAGAAAAACCTGGCAAAGGGAATTTAATTTGACAAAGTGTGAGGCCGTGCAATTCAGTAACTGGAATCAAAAGGCAGACTTTTATCCAGTGGAGAAAGATTGCAGTATTATTACAATTGTTCAGGGTTTTGGTAAGACCATGTCTGGAGTGCTGCACACAGTTTTGGTCCCCTTTTTTGCATTGGAGGCAGTCCCAAAGAAATTCATTAAGCCCATTCATATCACAACCAGTTAAAGAATTTAGATATATATTCATAAAGAAAGATATAAGGTGTAAACATGGTCGAGGTTGAGATACTTCCACTCGTGGGGAAATGCCAAACCAAGGGGGTTACAAGATTCGGGGGAGTCAGTCACAACTGAGATGCAGAGAATTTCTCGTAGAGGGCAGTGAATCTCTAGCATTCTCAACCCAGTAGGGTTGCGGAAATTATTTGTTAGTGGTATTTAGAGGAGGCAGATACATTTTTTGAAAGATCAGGAATTTGAAGGCAAAGGGGACTGATACGGAAGGGGAGATGGGACATGGGACAGATCAGCCACGATAATATTGAACGATAGGGCAGGCTTGTGAAGTCCTGCTCTGATTTTCTTATTTTCTTGTGTGCTGGTCATCATAGGGCAGTTTCAGCTGAAATAACTTAACTCAAACCTCACTAAATCAAATTGCTTTTGTACTGGTCCGATGAGGCTGTTTGCCAAATTATTAGACCTCATGACAATTCAGACCAAACGAACCATTTTCACCCTGGTTCTTGCAAAATGTATGGTCTAAGTGAATAATCAATAGAGGAATATTCTGCAGCTTAAACCATATTATAAAACATCAATTCAACCGTTAAAAAATGGATGCCTGGAAAAAAATGCATCACCACAGGCTACGTGAGGTTTATTTGTAACTTCATTATTTTGCCATTCTTCATTTTGTATAAAACTCCAGTCAGGGTAATGCTGAGACTCTTTAACAATCATTGTAAGAAAACAATTAGTGAAGAAGTCCTGTTTTTCTTCTCCTGATCCACAGTAATACCTCCATAAAGTTAGAACTCCCAGTGTCAAGATTTTTTGACACTTGTAGATTGAGGCCTCGCACTAACAGCAATCTGGATATCCTGTCCTCTGACATCTCCATCCTTTTCCACCATGCAAGGTTCACTGTGATTGTACTGACTGCTTCCAGTGATTAAGCACTCGCCTTCTGTTACTGCTTTTCACAGCATGCTGGACTAACACTTTCAATATAGCATTTGTATTTTGTGTAACACCAATGCTGAATTTTGCTTTATTTCCCTCAGGCCAAGAAAGCATGGTAAAAACAATCCTGAGATCAAGAAAGGAGCTTTGAGGACATCGCTGGTTAAAAGGACCTCCAGTCCCTTCCTCCAATAAATCTGAACATTGATGTGCAATATAATTTATCATTGTGTCAAAGAATAGAATGAACAAACACAACAATTTGATAGTTTGCCTATCAAATAATGTGTTGCCAATAAAAACGTTGATGATTGTTTTGAGACTATTTCATGAAAGTACTATTCATTTGATTATTAAATGCATCTCAGGAGAGATTTGATTTTCCAGACTAAATAATGCAGAACATCCTTCCACACAGAAACTTACCTGTGACCATCTCTCAGTATTCAGTTGTCATAATATCAACAAAGTGAATGAGACAAATTTAGTTTTGTTTTTTTAGTTTAGAGATACAGCACGGAAACAGGCCCTAGTGGACCACTAGGTCCGCGCCGACCACGATCCCCGCACATTAACACTATCCTATACGCATTAGGGACAATTTTTACATTTACCAAGCCAATTATACCTACATACCTGTACGTCTTTGGAGTGTGGGAGGTAACCGAAGATCTTGGAGAAAATCCATGCAGGTCATGGGGAGAACGTACAAACTCCATACAGACAGCACCCATGGTCAGGATTGAACCTGGGTCTCCGTCACTGCATTCGCTGTAAGGCAGCAACTCTACTGCTGCACCACCGTGCCGCCCAGAAATGTTAAGTTCGACTGCAATATCCCCACCCCCAATATGACTCTGTTGAATATGACTCATCCAGATGCCAGGCTGGTACCTCACACCCATCACATGAAATCAGTTTGACCTCCCTAGAATTACATTATCCTACAGTACATCCGTGCTTCATGAACTCGCACTCTATGTGAGAATTTCACAAGGATTTGAAAATAATTGTCAAAGACAGCATTTGACCCAATTATTAGACCAGATTAGTTGATTGTCAGATGCACAAGGGTGCAATGAAATTCCTTGTTCATATAATCACAGAGTAAATGTATACTGTATACAATGCCCTCCATAATTTATTTGATTGCCTCTGTACTCCACAATTCAAATGAATCTTCTACATGCGTATGGCGAGCATAATAATAATAATAATAAATTTTATTTATGGGCGCCTTTCAAGAGTCTCAAGGACACCTTACAAAATTTAGCAAATAGAGTAAAAACATGTAAGCGGAATGAAATAAATAGTAAAGACATCACCAGTACACAAATTAAAGACAGAATTCAATCCAAAGACAAAAATCAAAAACACAATATGAAGAGAGAGCAGCGGCAGCTAAAGCGCGCCAGCGTACACTGTCCCTTCCGGCAGCCATCTTGGACACAGAATAAAATAATAATTTACACACAAAAAAACATCCCCCCACAATGGTACTGTGGGGGAAGGCACAATGTCCAGTCCCCATCCCCAGTTCTCCCATAGTCAGGGCTATTGAGGCCTCCACAGTTGCCTCTACGGAGGCCCGATGTTCCTGGCCGTTCTCGCCAGGTGGTGTTGCTCCGGCATCGGGAGAGTCCTCACAGCGGCTGCAACGGCCGATTCCCTACCGGAGTCCGTGGCTTCCGAAGCCGACAGGGCCGCGTCGGTTGGTGCTCCGAGGCTCCCGATGTTAAAGTCGGCGCCGCCACCCGCGGCTGGCCGCTCCACAGTCCCGCAGCTCGACGGTGTTGATCACGGCGGTCTCAGCATACCGGAGCTCCAGCGCGGCGAGCCAGGCAAGGCATCGCCCGCTATGCTCCGCGATAGCGCTCCAGCGCTGTGCCGCCACCGAAGCTGAAGGTGCTGGGCGGTCCCCGCCAGGAAAACGCCGCTCCACTCCCGCTGGTAGGCCGCAAGGACGGGTCGACGGTACAGCCCGGGGAAAAAGCTGCCTCACCGACCAGGTAGGGACCTAGAAAATAGTTTCCCCCTTCCCCCCCACATAAAAAAGTCAAATTCCCCAACAAACATGGGACAAAATTCACTAAAAACTAATTTAAAAAAGTGAATTGAACGGACAGCTGCTGGTTAGCAGCCTAAAGTTGTAGGACAACTTGTTCTATTTGATTGTAATCGTCAAAACAGTGCGGACCACGTGAAGGTTGCAATCTTCCACCCCAATGAATGAATGAATGAATAAGTTTATTGGCCAAGTATTCACATACAAGGAATTTGCCTTGGTGCTCCGCCCACAACTGACAACATGACAGACAGTGAGTTAGGAATGACACATAAAACATTAAACATTAGTAATAAAACATTATTGATTAAACATGTGATTTAAATAAAATACCAGAGCAAAAGGAGACTACAGATTTCTGGTTATTGAGTAGAACTACTCATGGAAAGAAACAGTTTTTATGTCTGGCTGTGGAAGCTTTGACAGTCCGGAGTCGCCTTCCAGAGGGAAGTGTTTCATAGAGTTTGTGGCCAGGGTGAGAGGGGTCAGAGATTATTTTACCCGCTCGCTTCCTGGCCCTTGCAGTGTACAGTTCGTCAATGGAGGGAAGGTTGCAGCCAATAACCTCAGCTGATCAGACGATTCGCTGCAGCCTCCGGATGTCATGCTTGGTGGCTGAGCCAAACCAGATCATGATGGAGAAGGTGTGGACAGACTCTACGATGGCCGTATAGAATTGGACCATCATTGCCTGTGGCAGATTGTGCTTCCTCAGCTGTTGTGCTTTTTTGACTGTGGAGTCGATGGTAGCCCCCCATTTAAGGTCCTTGGAGATTATGGTTCCCAGGAACTTAAAAGACTCCACAGATGTGACTGTGGTGTTGTTGATGGTGAGTGGGTTGAGGGGAAGGGGAGCTCTCCTAAAGTCGACCATCAATTCCACTGTCTTAAGAGCATTGAGCTCCAAGTTGTTGCGATGGCACCAGGATGCCATCTGTGACAATCCCTGGCTAGGCAGATTCTTCCCCATCCTGGATCAGTCCAATCAGGGTTGTGTCATCCACAAACTTGAGAAGCTTGACAGAGGAGTCAGTGGAGGTGCAGTCATTGGTGTGGGGATAGTAGAGGAGAGGGGAGTACGCAGCCTTGCGCTGCTCCTATGCTGAAGCTTTGCGGGTCCAAGATGTGCTTTCCCAGCCTCACATGCTGCTTCCTGTCTGTCAGTCACCTTGAGATCCACCGACAGAGGGGTTCAGGTAGTCAACTCGGAAAGTTTGGCATGTAGTAGCTCTGGCACAATGGTGTTGAATGCAGAGCTAAAATCAACAAACAAAATCCTCGCATAGGTCCCCTGGTGGTCTAGGTGCTCTCACTGTTTCTACTGCCTGCATATAGACCCCTCATCCGCAAGACCAAACCTGCAATAAGGACGGTCAAAATATGGCCCGAGGACGCCACCCTACAACTCCAGGACTGCTTTGATCGCACCGACTGGGACCTGTTTGCACAACAGGCTACCAGTGGTACAGAGATAGACTTGGAGGAGTACACATCCACTGTGCTCTCCTACATCAACTGCTGTGTGGAGACTGTCACAGTGGACAAGAAAATAGAGATGTTCCCAAACCGGAAACCCTGGATGAACAAGGAGGTTCAGGATCTGCTAAGGGCACGCAACAATGCCTTTAAATCCAGGGACACTTCTGCCTACAGTGCGGCCAGGTCGAACCTGAACAGAGGCATAAAAAAGGCCAAAGTCATCCACAGGCAAAGGGTGGAAGACCACTTCAATACCGCACTGTGATATCACACTGGCCAACGAACTAAACACCTTCTTTGCCCGGTTCGAAACTGGCAACACCACCAGGTGTGGAATAACCCCGGCCATTGCGGAGGGACAGGCCTTAACACTGAGCACTCAGGAGGTACAGTGCGCTCTGCGTAGGATCAATCCACGCAAGGCTGCAGGCCTGGATGGAGTCCAGGGAAGAGTATTAAAGGACTGTGCTGGACAGCTGGCGGAGGTATTCACGAGAATCTTCAATCTATCTCTATCTCTGGCAACGGTCCCCAAGTGCCTGAAAACAGCCACCATAGTGCCGGTGCCGAAAAAGTCCAAAATCACCAACCTCAACGACCACCGGCCGGTTGCCCTGACTCCAATCCCCATGAAGTGCTTCGAAAGGCTGGTCCTCTCCCATATTAAATCCAGCATCCCTGCCTCACTGGACTCCCATCAATTTGCATACAGGGCAAATAGATCGACAGAGGATGCCATCTCTCTGGCCCTTCACACTGTCCTGACTCACCTGGACAGACAGGGCACGTATGTGAGGATGCTCTTCATTGACTATAGCTCTGCATTCAATACGGTCATCCCCACCAAGCTCACCACCAAACTCCACCAGCTAGGCCTCAGCTCACCGATATGCGCTTGGATCCTGAACTTTCTCACTGGAGCGACCGCAGGCAGTGAGACTGGGCCCGCACCTGTCCTCCACCATCACCCTGAGCACCGGCACACCACAGGGTTGTGTACTAAGCCCCATGCTCTACTCCCTCTTCACTCACGACTGTGTCCCTGCATTCGACACCAACACCATCGTGAAGTTTGCAGACGACACAACAGTGATTGGGCTGATCACCAACGGTGATGAAACAAACTTCAGAGCGGAGGTGCAGAACCTGGCGGACTGGTGCGCCAATAACAACTTGGCACTAAACACCTCCAAGACCAAGGAGCTGATTATTGACTTCAGGAGGTCTCATTCTGGAGAATACACCCCAATCTCCATTTACGGGGAAAGTGTGGAGAGAGTGTCCAGCTTTAAGTTTCTGGGCACTCACTTTTCAGAAGACCTCACATGGTCCACGAACACCGCCGCGCTGGTCAAGAAGGCACAGCAATGACTGTTCTTCCTGAGGACATTAAAAAAGACTGGTCTGCTCCACCAGCTGCTGACAACGTTCTACCGCTGCACCACAGAGAGCATATTAACGTATGGCATCTCTGTGTGGTATCTCAGTTGCACGGACGCGGAGAGGAGAGCTCTTCAGCGCATCGTCAACAGAGCGCAGCGGATCATCGGGACAGAGCTACCAGCCTTGGAGGGCATCTACCACACGCGGTGCCTCAAGAAGGCCCTCAGCATCCATAAGGACTCATCACACCCCTGCCACGGTCTGTTTCAACTGCTTCCCTCCGGCAGACGTTACAAGGCCTTCTACGCCCGAACCTCCAGACTCAGGAACAGTTTTATCCCAAGAGCTATAGCGGCTCTGAACCAGCCCTAATGAGTGCCCCCCCCCCCCCCCCCATCCCACCCCCTTGGACAGTCTCCCTCAGATGGTCACGTCAATCAATTCAGCTTGCTTATTTATGTATTGTATTTATTTACCTTTCTTGTACATCAGTGGAGCTGCACACTAAATCTCGTTGCACTGACGTGCAATGACAATAAAAGATATTATTATTATTATTATGAAGTACATTACAAATTTGAGATTTGAAATAGAAAAAAAATCATGTGTGGTTTATGTGCACATTGTCAGATTTTATTAAAGGGTATTTTTATACATTTTGGTTTCATCATGTAGAAATTACAGCTGTGTTTATACATCGTCTCCCCCATTTCAGGGGTGTAAACCAGCATCTGCAGTTCCTACCTGCACAGAAAGTAAATTAACTCTGAATGATATTGATTGGATTCAAAGATATGGGGCCTTTTACAGGTCACAATGAGGCTGGAGGATGATGATGTGGTGAGAATGGGGAAAGAGCACTAAAAAAATGCTTTCAAATGTATCCCCAACATATAAAGAAGCTGCAAGGTCTCTGAAGACGTGAAGTAGATTGCAGTGTCAGCAGGAATCCTTTGTCACCTTTTGAGAAGTTAACAAGCCTGGTTTCTCAACAATTCCGAGTCTGCTCGAGGGAAAGATTGTTCACAAAACATTCTGTCATAACTCAGAACAGATCACTCCTTTTGTATGTCCAATCTGAAGTCTTGCTCATTTTAAGTGTCTACTAGATCTGCTCACGTTTTCCTCTCAGCTCCTTGAAGAGAAACCCTAGCATCTTCAGTCTGTTCACTAAACAAAACATCTAATTGTTTTGATAAACAGCCTTTCAACCCGTCACAAGTTTTCTAAAGTACAATGCCCAGAGCTCGAGACAATACATGTGTGGCTTATCTAGTGTTTTATAAAGATTCATTGTGACTTTCTTTGTTCTTGTCATCCATGTCCTTATTTATGAAGAACAGAATCCCTCAGGGTTTTTTTTAACCACTGAGTTAACCTGCTCTGCCCTTGAAGGAAACAATGCACAGATGCTCTTAGATCTCAAACATACACAGGAAGTGCTGAAAAACACAGCAGCTTAGGCAGCATCCTGTGGAGTGTTTCCGAACAATCCTTTATATATTTGACTACCCTCAAATCTCTTTCAGAATTGTTCCCCTTCTGTTCCCTGTTTATGTGAGCTCATCCCATTCTTTCACAGCATTAAACTTCATCTGCCACCTCTCAGTTTATTCCACCAGTTTGTTTACATCTCCTGTTACCATCCTTCCAGTTTTTTACTTTACTTTGGAGATGCGGTGTAGAAACAAGCCCTTTGGCTTCCCCCTGAGTCCGCACCAACCAGCGCTCACCTCGTACACTATCCCACACACTGGGGACACTTTTATCATCAGCAATTAACCTACAAACCTGTAGGTCTTTGGAGTATGGGTGGAGACCAGAACACCTGGAGAAAGCCCACATGATAACAGGGCAAACGTACAAACTACGTGCAGACAGCAGCCGCAGTCAGGATCCAACTTGGGTCTCCAGTGCTGTAAGGCAGTAACTCTACTGCTGCACCAATGTGCTTGGCGCTTTGCTGCTCATCTGTAAATTTGGAATTTGGAATCCTGAACTGCATCCAAATCTTTGTTATGTAAAAAAAGACCAATAGCCTTGGACACTTAGACCTTATAAGACATAGGAGTTAAATTAGGCTATTTGGCCTATCGAGTCTGCTCTGCCCTTCAATCATGGCTGATCTATTTTCCCCTCTCTGCTGCCTTCTTCTCATAACCTTTGAAGCCCTTACTAATCAAGAACCTATCAATCTCTGGTTTAAAAATACCCAATGATGGCCTCCACAGCCACCTGTGGCAATGAATTTCACAGATTCACCTCCCTCTGGCTAAAAAAATAATTCTAAAAGTACACTCTTTTATTCCAAGGCTGTACCCTCTGATCCTAGACTCTCCCACTACTGGAAACATCCTCTCCATATCCACTCTATCTCAGTCTTTTATTTAATTGTCATTCTGTTTCCTGCCACTTACCATTTTTTAAAATATCCTAAGCATCTACAGCCCCTTTTATTCCATGGCATTCAGTCTTGAGACACACCTAATTTGTGGCATCTTTCAAATGCCTTTTCAGTTGTGGAGTGATACAGATGTTAATTTACTGGACAAATAACTCAAAAATCAATCAATGTACTAAAACCTACTATGCCCAACTATGGAATTTAAATGCAGTTAATAATTTGGAATCATAAAAAAACTCTATGTCCAAAAAAGTACTGGATTATTGTAAAAAAATAATGACGTAATGCCCTTCAGGGGAAGAAACCTGCAGTCCTTATCTGGCATGGCCTAAATGCAACTCCAGACTTGCAGCCTTGTTGTTGACTTTGATAGGGCATAGCAATCACTCCGAGTAATTAAGGATGGATAATAAATGTCGGCAATGCCAGTATTGCTGACATTCCTACAAAATCCTTGTTTATACTTCTCCCAATGTTACTTGATAAACTGCTTAAACATCATTATTTTTTAATATCCGATTTGGCCTTCTCTAATTATTTGCTTGTCCAAGTGACTGCTGATTCAGTCCATGATTCCCATGGTGCAGGTGACTAAAACTAGAGGGCATTCATTTAAGGTAAGAGGGAAATTTTAAGGGGATCCGAGGGGCATCCTTTTCACACAGAGTAATTGATATATGGAATGAGCTGCTGGGGGCAGCAGTGGAAGCAGGGACAATATTCAAGAGGCACATGGACATCACAATTGAGGAAAGTCATAAATTGATTTGGAATTGATGCAGGCAAGTAGGATTGGTGGATAGGCATGTGGTCTGCATAGGCATGGTGGGCTGAAGGGCCTGTTTCCATGCTGTATGTCTCTAATGACTTGAAATAATTAAAGGCATAGGGTGGATGTGGAAAGGATGTTTCCACTGGTGGGAGAGTGCAGGACAAGAGGTCATAGCATCAGAATTAAAGGGAACTCTTTCAGAAAGGACGTGAGGAGGAACTTCTTTAGTCAGAGGGTAGTTAATCTGTGGAACTCATTGCCACTGAGGGCTGTGGAGCCCAAATCAGTGGATTTGTTAAAGCAGATAGACAAATTTTTGATTAAAACACGTGTCAAGGGATATGGGGAGAAGGCAGGAAAATGGGATTTAGAAGGCAGAGATCAGCCATGATTGAATGGCAGAGTAGACTCGATGGGCCGAATGGCCTAATTCTACTCCTAGAACTTGTGAACACTTCTTGGGGTGAAGACAGAATGTTATCTGGATACGAGTTCAAAAGGTTCAAGGAGAATCATGCAAAAGGACCAGTGGAATAGAAATAATTGGTTGGACAAGACACCGTATGCTTCAAGGGTCGGTTTAAGGCAAGGGGAAAACATTAATGAGCCAAGGTCTAGTGCGATTGAGATCAGACTTGGGTCGGGAGAGAAAATGTAAATCTCTTCTGTATAGATTTTTTTAAGCACATTAAGAGGCAAATGTTTTCAAGCTCAGAAGCACATGGTACCTCAGAGAAAGCATAATTATTTAAAAACAAAGCAGGCAAAAAAAACCCGTTTAATTTTCAATCCGCCCTCCGACACACACACACGCACACACAATTAATTGATTTTTTTTTAGCATTGGTGCCATCATGTCTGTGGATAGGCTAATACTCAGTGAGAATACCAAATATACCATGCAAGGCAAAGGATTGGTGAGCACAGCATCAGGCTAGGGTGCCACTGTGAAGACAAAGTGTACTCATCTCAATATGAGCCTCATAATCATGCTTTAGATTTGACAAAATGTAATTCTCTTAAAACAAAATAAGTGGCTGTTGTAACCAGGTCCACAATGTGATTGTGCAAAATCTTCATTGTGCTAATGGAAGTTTTTTAAATTACAATTTTGATCATTCCATATGTTACAACAATTCCATATTTAGTGCTGTTCGAGAACCTGATATTTAACCCAAAGGGATTATATTTCCATTAAAAAAAAATACTGTTATCATTATACATCACTACATCAAGTTCAACAATTATATATAACCTTTTTTTCAAAGCTGCTCTGTCTTAGCTTTAAAGCTTTAGAAAGGGCTTTTATTTTTCTACTGCAGCTTGGAGAATAACCTTGTTCTCAGAGATGAAAGGAACTCAATGACTTCTTTACTCAGATCTTTAATTCTACCCAGCAATGAGCTTTAGTCTCTAAATATTATTTTCCTGCAGTAATAAATATTACTTCTGTTTTCAATTTGCACATTTGCCCAAGGAAGTTAAAACAATTTGCACTGGTTTTGGATATACATTTGACATTTCTGTCATCTCAACAGCACAGCTGAAAGACAATCCTGTAACTCTCATGTTTCTGCAGCAGGCAGATTCTGTCATGGAGAAGCCCAGCAGGGCCGGGTCTGACGTGTTTTTGGATCTTCTCGATCTCCGCAACATTCCACGTGATCCCACTTCTGACACCATGTGCAAAGTACTTGATGCAGAGTCATTATATATCATACAAGTACTTTAATTTGCATACATACAGAGACCATTGAGATGAGTACTGTAGGCTCTGAATCGCAAATTAAAAACCAAAAAACGCAACATGGCTGCCCACATGCACGAGGTGGCGATGGTGTGGGAAATCTGACATGGATTATGGATCAGGTCATCAGCAGCAAAACCAGACAGGGATCAAATCAGCAATACTGTTTGATCTACACTAATAAAGAAAAAGTTTTCCTAGGCTTTTATATTGCCTTATATTGCCTATGGTTCGGGAGGTGCTGTCAGAATGGTACAAGCAGGTAACTTTAATGTGTATATGAAAACCAACCAAACTTGGCTTATTTTCTTAACCTTCATGTTGGGAATCCCCTCACAGGACAAATGGAGGTTCAGACCCAGGCATAGCATCACAATGACAGATTTTCCCCATACAGAGGAACCCCATCATGAGTAGGAACTGCAGATGCTGGTTTAAACTGAGGATAGACAAAATGTTGGACCAACTCAGCGGGACAGGCAGCATCTCAGGAGACACGAAATCGGTGATGTTTTGGATCGAGAGCTTTCTAGGGAACCCCATCATGATTGGGCTGGTGATTATATTAAAAAATTAAGCTTTGGCATATGTCACTCACTCAACATGGGCTCAGTTGGGGCCACTGAAATATTAAGCATTGTTGCCCTGAGTCGCTGAATACTAGTTCTCTTCACAATCACTAACTACTGCTTACTCAACCTGACCCACACATTCTCTACCTGAGATGTGAATGTTGTCATTGTAATTTGTGCAGGACAAAGATGGTAAAACTACATGATGCAATATTACAATTCTATATGTGTAGGTTCACAGAATTTGACACAATTTTCTGAACTTTACAATTAAAACTTGTATCCATGGAATAAATTTGGAATGAAAACAACCAATATTTATATTTATACCAACCTAAATTCACATTTTCCTATCTGTTGATATTGTTCTCCAAGATTTGTTTCTAACAATTCACTAGCAAATTGCCAAAATTAACAATCTAATTGTAAAACAGTTAATTTAATTTACAATTTAATTGAAAGACAATTTAATACAGCGCGGGAACAGACCCTTCGGCCCAATAAGTCCGTGCAGAACAGCGATCACCCCGTACACTAGCACTATCCTACACACTAGGGACAATTTTATTTTTTTAAACTTATTTTTTAATTTTACAATTAAGTTGTAAAGTTTAGTAATTTGCTGTAGAATTGCTAGAAACAAATCTTGGAGAACAATATCAGCACAGATAGGAAAATGTAATTGTTATAAATATCTTGAATATAAATATGTTGACAGAGAAATGAAGTTTTAAGTCCCACTTACCCGATTTTTTCGGCGACTTGCCAGCACCCATCATAGTCGCAGCAGGTGGCTGAGAATTTTCTAAATGTTGAAAATCCAGCGGCGACCAGAAATGTCGCGGGTGACGCCTGTTTGGTGGCGAGTAGTCGCCCAAAGAGTCGTACCTTTTTCTGGTCGTCGCTGGATTTTCAACGTTTTGAAAACTTTCGGCCACCTGCTGCGACTATGACGGGTGCCAGCAAGTCGCCAAAAAAAACGCGTAAGTGGGACAGGCTCTTTACTAACTGTACAGTTAGTTGCAACGTTTGCAGGAACAACAGTAAATACAACTCAACACCATGGTTTGTTAATCGCACTTTATTGATAAGCCAACCATTTTACATTATAACAATGCATCTGCATGTTCCATTTCCTTCTCCATCTGTAGTTAATATTAATTTGGAATGTTATCTTGGACTTGTATCAGTGCTGTTTTCTAACTTTAAATTGACAATGATTTAGTTCCACTTCACTTTCAGCCAGTCTCATTTTGTTGGATTCTGTACTTAACTGTAATCCATCCCTTATTTCAAATGTGAAGGGTAACTTTCAAAGGGTAATCCTGAATTTACTGAGCAACAGCACTTCAAACATTAGCAAAAATGATAATCGGATTTCACATAAGATTTGACCACAAGTATTGGGGAAATATTTAAATACAGCACATAAGTTACTCAATGTACAAAATCTGGATTGGATGAAAATGTCGCAATGAAAGATAACATTTAAATAACTTCCAAGAGGAATGTGAAACCTTCACTTTCATCTCAACTTTACAAAACTCAGATGCAGTAACACACAGGAAAATTGATCCAACGTTTTAAAGCTTTTCCAGCAGATCAGTGTTTGCCATCATTTTGTTTCATTACAGACAGCATTTAGATGATAACAGATCTATTAAGGTAGAAAGTATGATAAACAGCAAGATTTTAAAAATTGTTACATTTGGAAATTGGATTCAAATATATCCAGCAAGAAATATGAGCTTATTAAAAGCTACAAGAAGCAGTATGGTTCTCACTCCCTTTGTGATTGTTCATTGACTAACAACACTTCGAGAGAAGGCACCAGGTGGAACGCAGGCACTTATCTACAAGAAATAATGAACTCAGATGGCAGGACAATAAACATTTCCCCTCGTTTTCCAACGGGGAGCTGCAGAAACAGTAAGCCAAGGTCTGTGTATAGACTATCTATCCTCTTTGTTGAGACGTTGCACAATGTATTTTTTTTATATATGCACAAGTAAACTAACTGGTATCATACTATTTGTATGAAGGTAACACAAGTTCTACAGTTTTGTAACATTGATAAAGAATACAGAAATGCATGCATCAATTTAAATCACATCAAAAATGAAAAATAGCAGTAGTTGTTGGGACATGGATGATTTTGATTCCTTGTAGCATTGGTAATGAACAGATGTCAATGAAAATAAATGAATGAGTAATAAATATTTTCCAAGAAATATTTACGCAATTATATTTGTAATTTAGTGACCGACTGGAAAGTTGACATTGGAAGATTTTTGTGGCTTAAAAATACTTTCAAAAATAATCACTATATTTAGGCCACATTACTCCAGAGAATTATAAATAGCTTACTTCTCTGCCCTGAATGGTTTCCATAAATAAAACTGATATTCTAAAATGATTTGGAAATTAAAAATTGCCTATTCTGAACTTTGCCTAGAATCTATTGTATCATATGCTTTATTTACAAGTGTGCCGAGTTTATAGAACTTTGAACATAGGACATTTCTGATTTACTGTAAATATCAAACAAAACAAAGATCTGTGAAAAGTCTCTACAAGGAAGCAAGTTTGTGTTAGTGCCAGCATGGTATTTTTTGAAGTCCACCTAATTAAATACAAGCAATTTCAAGGAGTTGTATTCCTGTGGATTATATCTGAAAACGCAAGTATTTTATTTTTAATACATTTATTATCTCCCTGCTCTATAAGAATAAAGAAACTTGGAATCAGCTATCTTAAGGCATTTCTATACACATTATGTTCCAATAGTGACTGACTCGTGAAATGATACTGTTGCAATTGGAAATAGGAGATACAAGTGAAGTCATGTGTACAGAGTGAATTGAGAAACTAATGGTTAAACTCTTAATAAGTTTGGCAGCCAGACAACAATTACATAATGATTACATTTTAAAAAGTTAATTCATGAAAAGTATTTTTTATATAAATAATGCATTATTCGGAAATCTATTCTGGATTATTGATCTAAAATATACATTTCAATTTTCTGGGCATAACAGCTGACATACTTTTTTTTTTAAATAAGGTACATCGTGTAAGAATTAAATAAATGGCCACAATTAAATATTGCACCTTCTGCCCAACAAATTACATAATTCAAAGCACTCTGGTAGAAAGAACTCTTAAAATAATATATTTTTAGAATGCAAACATTATGTTAAGGTAGCCATTCAATGCACATTGGATTAATGTAGAATTGAACACATTTAAGGAATAAAATGTAATCTGATTTAGTTTAGCAGGAAACGGATAGGTGTCAAATACAGGTACTGACATTTCAGCCATAATAAAGTTCGTATCGTAGAGTTTGGATGACAATTTTCTCGTGCACACGTGTAAAAAAAATAGGCGTTAATTGCAAAAATCTTTGTATTATTAAAATATACAATCAACTGCCCTAATGAATACCCATTTAGAAATATCCCATAAGAAAAGCTAGCTGTTTTCATTGATGCATGTTGTCCCTGAGAGGAAATTGAAGATACTAGTTGATGGGTAGTCGCATTTCTAAGGTTTGAAAGTGGCCTCCATACAATCAATGGTACATTTAGCTGTCACAATCCCAACGGGTTGCAGAGTTTATTTTTATTCATTCTTGGTAGTTTCTAGTAATAGATGCACAACAGGACTGAATTTGTATGCAATTCAGATGTTTCTTTCAGAATTTCTTGATTATCCAATATCAGCTTGTACATGGAATATATCAAGTGACCCAGAGACAGTCATTTAGTAACCTCCTTGGTGCATCGTTGATTTATTTATCAGGTAACTAAATTCCAATAACTTCTTCTGGATTACTTTAAAAATCTTTTCAAAGTCCTATCGATTTTTTGCAAGTGGTCTTCATTCACACAATGCAATGCAGAGGAGACACTGCAAAAGCTGCACATGGCGCACAAAGGAATCCTAGGACCAACCGAGAAATATTTTATTTGAACCTCAAAAAACCTCTGGAAAATGGACTAGATCGGACTCATGTATCGGCTTCATTACTGGTCACTTGCTTCATCTTTCGGCTTTGAACTATCTGGAATGATCCTCCTGCCACCTGTTTAAGCTGGCTCTCCAGTGCACTTCGGAGGTCGTTGGTTTTGAAGTTTGGCACTGGATCAAGGTTGATGATTAGTTTATCTCCATCATCCTGGAGATTTTCATCCACTTGGGCCTTTATGTCTCTCTTTTTTCTACGCAGATCCCCACCTCCATCAACTTTCAGGTCTTTGTATGGTTCACCGTTTTTCTGGTCTGGAATCTTCTCCTTGTGTTGAGGCACAATGTTTGGGTCTGGCCCCAGATGGTCATCTGAAACTTTTTTATGACTTTTCAATGAATCGTCTGCAACGTGTCTGTTGTCAAATTCCTGTGCTCTGCTGTTGAGATCAGCCTCTGGATTTCTTTGAATTTGTGGATTCACTGGCCCTTCGATTTTATCCATCCCGTCCTCCCTTCCTTCAAATACCTCCTTAGCTCCAGCTCTCACTTTTTCAATCTTATCACCCTCGGGTTTTTCTATTAAAGGATTGCGCTCGATTTTCAATTCAAAATCATGAATTTCATTTTTTGACTTTGCTTCAACATTGAGACTTTCAAACAACTTTGGATCATTGGCCACAATATCTGGCATCTTCAGATTTCCAATCCCAGCTTCAGCCTCTTTTCTTTGAACTCTCAGCCCATTATCCAAGGGAACGTTTGGATGTTTAAATCCACGTTCTTGGCCAGGTCCTGCTTCAGGTATACCAATTTGTTGCGATATCTTTGGAACCTCAGCATCATTCTGTAGCATCACCTTTCCACCATCTTTGCTTTTCAAGAGATGTTCTGGAGCCCCAAAGTTTTGGTCAAGTTCTTTAAATCCATCTTTCAGCTGAGGGGCCATCTTGCGAACTTCAGCGTCTCGTTTAGAATCATGAACGTGATCCTGATTTTCGAGGGCACTTCGCTGAGCTTTGTGCAAAACATTTTTATGTTCCGCATTATCCTTTTTGTGATCGGCTGCAGGCAGACCTTGATCAAATTTAAAAGAATCACCCTGCAAATTAGCATTGATTACATGAGGCATCTCTGCCTTCTGCCCATTCACAGCCTCAACATTTTTTAGTTGATCTTCATTTCCTTGACCTGTTTTTTCTTTCACAGGATACTCATTGTCTACAGAAATACAAAAAAGATAAAAAGAGATACAAGACTATTAGAACAGTACAATAAGCAAAGGCATGAAAAATGGTCAAACATTTTATACTCATACTTGGATATTCCCGTTTTGTCCCCCACAACTTTGCACTTAAGCAGGGATCAGCTAAACTCACTCAACAAACTAAGTATTCAAGGCGATCATTTACAACATAAATTAATTTACCTTTAGATCACTCAACTGCAAATCTCATCCCTAGTTTCTTACAAACAACTTTGTAATACCCACTTAATTTATCATCTTCATCTTAACAATGGTGCCCTTCAAATCTATTTATTTCAATAATAACTGAAGCAAAACATCTCTGTGCTGTATGACTATCTCCAGAAGTCTTTCTCTAGCACAACAATTCTTATGAATTGCTGTTTAGTTTTCCTGTGGATTTTTCAATGCCAACAGAGCAAATATTAACTGCAATTTAGCAACTTCTAACAATTTTAGTTTTCACAGAAGCACGCCAGCCCAACTATTTAAATGGAAAATATATTGTTAACAAAAAACATTCATATAAAATGATTAATGTAACAGATTCAACTAGTAGAAAAATATGCAATTTCCAATCCAGAGGTAAGCACCATGTTCAGGACCACTTTGCAGCAATAAAATCCTTTGCCAGTTGCATCACGCCAAATGGAAACTATTGACTAGTTTCAATTAATCTGTTCCCTCATTTGGTCTGCATCAGTGGAGCAGTCAGGCAGCACAGTCGTGCAGCTGGTAGAGCTGCTGCCTCACAGCGCCATATACCCAGGTATGATCTTGTCCTCGGATGCTGTCTGTGTGGAGTTTTAATGTTCTCCCTATGACCGCATGGGTTTTCTCTGGGGGCTATGGTTACCTCCCGCATCCCAAAGACACGGATTTATGGGTTAGAGTGACACAGTGTGGAAACTGGCCCTTCGGCCCAACTTCCCCACACCAGCCAACATGTCCCAGCTATACTAGCCCCACCTGCCTGCATTTGGTCCATATTCATCCATGTACTTGTCTAACTGTTTCTTAAATGTTGGGATAATCCCTGCCTCAACTACCTCCTCAAGGCAGCTTGTTCCATACACTTTGTGTGAATAAGTCACCCCTCAGATTCCTGTTAAATCGTTTCACCTTCACCTTAAACCCAATTGGCCTCTAAATTACTGCTAGTGTATAGGGAGTAGATGCAAAAATGATATAACATAGAACTCGTGTGAATGAGAGAGCAATGGTCAGCGTGGACGGTGGGCTTATGGGCCCGTTTCCATGCTGCATCTGTTAACTCTGAATATTAGTAAAAATTACCCAAACTGAAGAATGTTGGAAGAATTTACCTCTCAAAGCGTTTAGTTTAGAGATACAGTACGGAAACAGGCCCTTCGGCCTACCGAGTCCACGCCGACCAGCGATCCCCGCACATTAACACTATCCTACATACTAGGGACTATTTACAATTTTACCAAGCCAATTAGCCTATGAACCTGTATGTCTTTGGAGTGTGGGAGGAAATTGGAGCACCCAGAGAAAATGCACGCAGGTCACGGGTAGAATGTACAAACTCCATACAGACAGCACCTGTGGTAAGGATTGAATCCGGGTCTCTGGCGCTGTAAGGCAGCAACTCAACCACTGTGCCATCGTGCTGCCCCAGTGTTAAAGCACTGCCTAACTTTATTCTGTTCTTTGCAATGACTCTTACCCAGCTGTCCTTTGTCCTCATCGTCAGCCTTTTGCTGGTGTATCTCCTTGTGTTGTTCCTGAATGACAGCCAAAAGTTTCTCCTGCTGGTCTAATAGGCGCTTCTGCTGTTCCTGCTGCTCTTTGATCACATTCAGTAAAACTACATGGTCCAGAAGTTTCTCGTCGCCTGCATTAGAAAAAAAAGAAAAAAAATCAAATATTTCTCAGCAAAATCACCCTGCTCTAAATGTTTGACCCACACAACTACAATCTTTGGATTAATTTTAAGAACAAGAGTATCCCTTTCAGTCAATCAGAGCATGACTGGTCGGCAGCTAAACTTCACTTAGACATTTTATGATACCTTTACTAAACAAAAGCTGTCTACCAGCTTGAAACTTCCATTGTTCTGTCTTTTATAGTCTTTCCTGGGGAGATGCTCTAGATTTTCAACAGGTGCAGAGAAATGCTCTCTAATTTCGCTCTGAATAGCATAGCTCTAAATGGACTAGCTCTATGTTCATAGCCCCATGTTCTTGATTTCTTCCCACCCAAGCCCAGACAAATCTCATTCCTTGCGTCCACCCCATCCATTCCTTTTCACATTTTAAACACCTTCACCAGTTCAGTCTTCAATGATCTAAACTCAAGGGACTGTGAGACAAGTTTAAGTAATTTATACTCTTAATTTAGTAATCTAAGCCCCAATATTATTCTCGTCTTCCTGGAATTCTCAACAATAAACCTTTCCTGAGACAAGATACTGGGACTTGACCAAAATTCTATACGAAGTGCAAAATCCTCACTTATTTAATTTACAGATTACCACAATGGCACTTTTATCAAGCAATATTTTTGAGAATTGCGGAGTGGTTGGGGGTTCAATAGTGGAGGAAATAAAACAGCACGTTGATGTAAGGGCAACATTTTAATTCAAGGTCCATTAAAATAATAAGGATACAATCAAAATTTCAGTTTCCAAAGTGTGGTAAGAGGTGTGGTTATGTTTATGATTCTCCATTTGCACACGAGCTAACTAACTACTGATGTTTGTCCATGAGCTCGAAAGAAATATCATCCAACTGCTTGTAGTTTTCAATATTTTAAACAGCATAATGAAGTGAGGATCTAAAACCATAAAATAATTTAAAATATGAATTCTGCACCTCGTTCAAATTCTGTTGAGTGCAACTTTCAGACTACAAACTATTGTTTTATTTCTTAATCTGCTAGGAGTTATGAATCATAAAAGGAGACAGTTAGGTACTACATTAATCACCTTTGGGCATTCTGTTTACCGGGCAGGTAGACATCAATAAACTCCAGCATTAAAAAATTCACTCTATTTTTGTTTGCAGCAACAAACGAGCTATTTATGATTTTACGAGAGGTTTTAGCAGAAGAGGAAAAAAGCTCCATTATTAATTCTATAGAAAGTTGAAAGGTGAATAGGTAGAGGAGGTAGTGATAGGATTAAAGATGATGGAGGTTATGCAGAGGATAAATAGGGGGGGGGGGGAAATATTGTATTTGTATAATAGAACATTTCAAAAACCTTAAAACAATGGTTGTCTAGTCATAAATTTTAATTCTGTTGAGGACATTGTCTCATGAAATGCTTAGAAATAGTTAAAATAGCATCTGTTTAAAAACCAAGAGCTTTATAGCTCAGATAGTTCTGGCAGTCAATATAATGGAAAATCCCAAGAGATTCTACAGGCATATTAAGGTACATTAAGAACAAATGGGTAAGGGAAAGAATAGGCCTATTTTCGATTTTCTGTATGTCGAGCCACAGGCGATGGACCAGGTGTTAAATGAATACTCCTCATCTGTATTTTCTGAAGAATTGAGTGACACTAGTGATATGTTGGACCATATCTCAAATTCAAAAGAGGTGCCTGTGGTACTGAAGAGTATCAAGGTGGATAAATCCACAGTTTACTATATGTTTGGAAACTGTGGGAAGTTAGAGAAGAAACTGCCTGGAACTTTTCACACAGAGGGCCTATGACCAAGTGGAGGTGATGTACATTGATAAATCAAACTAGGGCAGACCTTGCACAGTAAATAGTAGGGTCCTGGAGAGTGTTATGGAGCAGAGCGCCCTAGGAGTACAGGTGCATAGTTCCCTGAAAGTGGCAACACTGGTAGACCGGGAGATGAAGATAGATTTTGGCACGTATGCACTTATCGATGTCTATTAAGTACTGGAATATCATTTTATAGCTGAACAAGATTTTGGCAAGACCACATTTGGATAACGCAGGTTCTGGTCACCCTGCTAAAGGAATGATGTCATTAGGCAGGGTGCATTAAAGATTTACTAGCATGTTACCAGGACTTGACTTGAGTTGTAAGCAGCAGCTGAGCATTTTCACCTGGAGCATAGGAGGTCAAGGGGTGATCTTATAAATGTATACAAAATCATGAGAGGCAATGATAAGGTGAAGTGTCATAGCCTTTTTCCCCCTAGGGTAAAGGAGCCTTGACCAAGAGGGCATAGGTTTAAGATGAGAAGAGAAAGATTTTAGTGACCCAAGGGGCAATTGTTTTGCACAGAGGGTGGTGCATATATGGAACAAGCCAGAGGAAGCTTCAGAGAGGTGCAGATAATAGAACTACTGCCTTACAGCGCCAGAAACCTGGGTTTGATCATGACCTTTGGTGCTGTCTGTGTGGAATATGCACATTCTCCCTGTGACTGCATGGGTTTCTTCTGGGTGCTCCGGTTTTCTCCTACATACCAAAGACATGTGGGTTTGTAGTTCAATTGGCCTCTAAATTGGGCCTAATGTGTAGGGAGTGGATGGGAAAGTGGGAATAACATAGAACTAGTATGATCAGGTCAGCGTGGGCCCTGTGGTCCGAAGTTCAATCCACACTGATCAGTTCCGTTCTGTATTTATTTATGTCTACTATATTCTGTTGTGCTGAAGCAAAGCAAGAATTTAATTGTCCTATCTGGGACAAATGACAATAAACTCTTTTGAATCTTGAGATGGGTACAATGGCAATACTTAAATGACATAAATGGAGAGGAAGTGTTTAGAGTGGGTAGACAAAATGCTGGAGTAACAGCGGGACAGGCAGCATCTCTGGAGAGAAGGAATGGGTGACGTTTCAGGTCGAGACCCTTCTTCAGACTGATGTCAGTGGAGTGGGCGGGACAGAGAAAGAATGTAGTCGGAGACAGTAAGACTGGTGGGAGAACTGGGAAGGGGAGGGGATGTGGAGAGAGGGAAAGCAAGGGCTATTTGAAGTTAGGGAAGTCAATGTTCATACCGCTGGGGTGTAAGCCACCCAAGCAAAATATGAGGTGCTGTTCCTCCAATTTGAGCTGGGCCTCACTCTGACAATGGAGGAGGCCGAAGACACAAAGGTCAGATTGGGTATGGGAGGGGGAGTTAAAGTGCTGAACAACCGGGAGATCAGGTCGGTTAAGGCAGACTGAGCGGAGGTGTTCAGCGAAATGACCGCCGAGCCTGTACTTGGACTCGCTGATGTACAGGAGTGTTTAGCGTGGTTTGTTTCAAATGCAAGCAGATCAGACTTGCTCGATTATATAACCAGGTTAGCATGGACGAGCTAGGCAAAATGACCTGTTTTTGTGGTGTACAACTCCATAACTAGTATATTTCTTGTCACGACTCACCCTCTACTGCTTCTCCATCTTGCTTGCCTTCCACAATTACATTTTGACGGTCCCTCTCATCTCGGATGTGTAGCTGGGACTCTCCAGCAACATCAATCTTTTCCAATGATGGCAAGTCCTTCTTATTGCCTTTACAGGAAGTGATGGGAAGAGAAAAAAATCGTTATAACTAAACTACATGTAAATGCCAAACAATTTAGTTTAAAAAGCAGATAGAATTACCCACTAGCCAGAATTTCCTTTACCACCTAGCTATTCATAGTAGATGCTGAACTACATCATAGGTGCCAAGACACGGTACTAGAGTAACTAAGTGGTCAGGCAGCATCTCTGGAGAAAAAGATGGGTGATATTTTGGGTCGGGTCCCAACCTGAAATGTCACCCATATTTTTTCTCCAGAGATGCTGCCTGACCACTGAGTTACTCCAGCACCATGTCTAGCTTTCATATAAACTAGCATCTCCAGTTCCTTGTTTCTACCATAGGTACAAAGTTACCTTTTGCCAATATAGCAGTTAGTCTGAAGAAGGGTTTCGGCCTGAAACGTTGCCTATTTCCTTCGCTCCATAGATGCTGCTGCACCCGCTGAGTTTCTCCAGCTTTTTTGTGTAGCAGTTATCAACTACCTGACCAGAAACCATTACAATGAACAATGTATCGTGTGTGCGCAAATGCTAAATCAAAATAAAACTGTTGGAAATCTGAAGCAAAAATAGAAAATGGTGGAAAAATACAGCTGATCAGAGAGCACCTGTGGAAACATTTCAGGTCTATCACCATCGGTCAGACCAACAGCCAATTTATCCAGCATTTCCTGTTTTTGTATGCAAAATGCTATTGTACAGAGAATACGTTCACAACGCCCCATCAAACGTTTGGAAAAATCAGATAGCTGGCATCACCAAGGTGCTGTACTACCAGGCTGCAAAACCTGTTGAAGACTTTGGACATTTAGAAATGTCTCGGATACTCCAACATATTTAATCTTCTAATCATCAAAACTTAGTAAAAATGTAAAGTGAAACTAAAATTCTTGAATATACAAGAACACAAAAACAATTAATTAACTTCAACCAGTTCAAAAAATATTACCCAATAATCCTAGAAAAGAACTGTTCTTCTGCATTGAAAACTGCTGTCCTTGTACCAAATGTAATTTATTTTGGGATAAGTGTGTGGATTCCACAGTGCAAAGTGCTGGGGAACTGCCACTAATTTGTGCTCTTTTGCTGGACTCCATGGGGAATCCAAATTAAAATGGCTGGGAAGGAACCACCTTCAGGATTTCAAAGTTTAACTGCAAGTGTCGCACTTTGTTTTGTTCAAGCAGGAAATTGTAATTTCCATTAAAAACTGTCCAAATTATTTTTCCTTCTGTTAGAACGTAGAAACAAGGAACTGCAGATGCTGGTTTATAAAAAAAAAAGACACAAAAATGCTGGAGCATACATGACAATAAAGAGCCATTACATAAGCAGATCAGGCAGCATCTCTGGAGAACACGGGTAGGTGACATTTCAGGTCAGGTCCCGTCTTCAGTGAAAAGTAATTCAGTCTGAAGGGTCTCAACCCAAAACGTCACCTATTCACGCTCTCTAGAGATGCTGCCTGACCCATTATTACTCCAGCACTGTCAGTTTTTTTTAATTAGTTGCTAAATTTTTGCAATACTGCTTGGTGACACTAGAGGGCAGAAATGTCCTTTATAAATTCAATGCCATTCTGTGCAAATGGAACTAAACCTAATCTGCAAGTTTTAATAGTGCAACACATTGAGCCTGTAGTTTTTAGTTTGTTGTCAATAGACAACAAACCATCCAATAGATATTAGTGACCGTCCCGTAGTGAACTCACAAGAGCTAGGTATTGCACTTTGGGTAGTGACACCAAGTCTTTACACAAAAAGTTGAAATGCACTTAAAATTACAGTGGAAAATGGAAATATAGAAATGTCTTTGGGAAATTTGACCAGTAAATTAATAAAATAAATGAACAACAAACTCAACAGATGACATGATGCAGCTCGACAGGACCTTGGTTAGCTTGCATTTGGAGTATTACGTGCAGATCTGGTGGCCCCATTATGGGAAAGATGTAAAGGCTTTAGAGATTGTGCAGAGATAGTTTACCAGAATGTTGCCTGGTCTAGAGGCTTTCAGCTACAGGGGAAGATTGGATAGACATGCATAGTTTCCTCTGGAATGGAGGTTGAGTGGAGACATGGTAAAAGTGTATAAAATTGTGAGGCATAGATGGGGTAGACAGTCAGAACCTCTCCCCCCCCCCCATGGAAATGTCCAACACTAGAGGGCATAGCTATAGGTGAGAGGGGGAAGGTTTAATGGAGATGTGTGGGACAACATTTTACACGCACGCACACCTGCATGCATGTTAGGGGCGGTGGTGGAGGCAGATACGATAGCAGCGTTTAAGAGGCTGACAGGTGCATGGAAGTGCAGGGTATAGAGGGATATGGATCATGTACAGGCAATGAGATTAGTTTAACTCGGCATCATGTTTGGCACAAACATTGAGGGCCGACGAATCTGTTCCTGTGCTGTATAGTTCCATTTTCTATGACAGGCTCAAAAATATTTAAGTAATGTAAAATAATATTTCAGAAGTAACCAGACTGTCATGCATCGTTAAAATGGCAGCAATATTGCTGTCACATCCGTTAACAGATTATTAGTACAGGGGCCAGCTAAATTGTTTATCTATCCCCAACTTCACTTCAGATTCTGCCCTGACCAATTGGGCCTTAAAGGGTGCAGCTTTGCTGATGTTAGCCGTGTAGAAAAATAAAATGAAGTCAGCAAATTAAAATACAAAACCATTTTTGTTAACATGCCAACTGATACCAAAACACTTTTGGCCAAAATAAGCATCAGCAGTCATTGAGGAAATGTCCAATTTCTGCAGGAAACAATTAGATGAATGGATTAATTCAATTGAACCATCCAAACAGGAAAACCAAATCTCAACAAATAGACTGCTGCTATTGTTTTTTTTTACATTGCTCAATCTCTCCCAGTTTTTCATAAATTGGTGTTAATATCATGTCCAAAATTCAGACCGTGCAGAATTACTTGCACGGCAAATAAATAGAGCATGGCAGTGAAGAGAAAGGAGGTGGAAACAGCACAATCTATAGCTAAACCCTACAACTTAAATCTGGAAACACAAGGAACTGCATATGCTTGAATCTTGTGCAAAACACAAAGTACTGGAGGAACTCAGTGGGTCAGGCAGCATTTGGAAAGGGAATGGACCCAAAACATTGCCTGTCTATTCCCTCTCCAGTTGCTGCCTCATTCAAAGCACTTTGTGTTTTAAATCAATTCTGGAATTGGGTGGACAGGATGAGAGAAGAGAAAGGTCACGTGTAATCAGAAGTCAACTGAAATAGACAAATCAAATGAATATCCTGCTAAAGTAACAGTGCAGATGTTAAACTCTTTTGAATGAGAAGCTCACCACTCAACCATTCCAACTCTATGCAACAAGTTTGCCTGCAAATCTACATGACTTAGAAATGTTCGATACTTCACTGGAGGGTTGTAAAGATTGCCAGGAGCAACCCAAAGTAGATCACTTTATCAACCATTCTGCAAATTAACTTGTAATGTACTCTACCACTTCCCTTTACTAGTTACAATTTACACCATCTGCAGGAAATAATACAGCAGCCTGCCAAGGTTTGAGAAGAATCTGACCAGATGCAACGTACCATTTTTAAGATCTCTGTTGTTTATGCTTTCTACAATTCCTTCTTGATTATGAATCACTGAGTCATCTTTTCCAGGAATGTTGCCATGTTTATCCATCATTTGTAGTTCTACACCTGCTTGAGGGTCTGCAGCTCTTGCATTCATTTCCTCTTCCACATTGGCTTGCTGTTCCTTTTGTTCTGGTTTAACTTCTGGAGCATTCCCAGGATTGTTGATCTCATTTCCAATTCTGCCGTCCTCTTCTTTTACTGCAAAATTAATTTTGGCTTCATAGTTTGATTCTTTTACCTCTTTTTTCTTAATATTTATTTTAGCTTCCTGATTTACACCATCTGCCTGCTCAGCTTTCACTATCAGTAGTTACTTTTCATTTGAATCATCACCATCCATACCTTCATCTACAATAACTTCATCGTGTGGGTTTGGTGGTTCGTGTCGATGAGCCTCGCCGACGGGATGAGCAACCCCTGCAAAGTAAAAAGGACAAAAGGTAGATGCAAACCCAACAAATTTTTCAGAAACCCACACCTGGGATTTTTTTTTTATTTACATAGATCTTAGTTGTCACTTCAAACGAAATGTGGGATGTTTTTTCACTTTATTTAGTTTAGTTCAGAGATGTAGCGTGGAAACAGGCCCTTCAGCCCGCCGAGTCTGCATCGATGAGCGATAACCCGTGCACAAGTTCTATCCTACACACTAGAGACAATTTACAGAAGCCAAAAAACTCAAGCGGTCACAACAAAAATGTACGAATTCCATACAGACAGCACCCGCAGTCAGGATCGAACCCGAGTATCTGGTGCTGTACGGCAGCAACTCTACCGCTGCCCCACTGTGCCGCCCTAAATGCTTCTCATCTAATTACAAATTATGTGTTACAAGAAAGCAGATCAAGGTCTATTTAAGTATTCACATTATGTTTCTGCTTCCTATCATTATTGCCAATGTGGGCTCGAGAAATGCAGTCTAGTTAATTTTAGACTGTATTTTTTTCATGATGGCATACACCGTTATGGCTTACTG
Organism: Amblyraja radiata; assembly: GCF_010909765.2. Lineage (NCBI taxonomy): Eukaryota > Metazoa > Chordata > Chondrichthyes > Rajiformes > Rajidae > Amblyraja > Amblyraja radiata. The sequence continues at coordinate 19,214,573 of NC_045981.1, read as the reverse complement.
ATATCTCTAAAAAGTTAAACGTCATGATATAATTTTCCGGCCATGTGGTAGTACACATGCTTATTAACCTTGCGTCTCGGCAACTCAGGGTAAATCTTGCCGGCATGGTTGTCTATCTTGCGCTGATAAATACTTAGAAACATAGAAAATAGGTGCAGGAGGCCATTCGGCCCTTCGAACCAGCACCGCCATTCATTGTGATCATGGCTGATCGTTCCCTATCAATAACCCGTGCCTGCCTTCTCCCTATATGCCTCGACTCCACTAGCCCCTAGAGCTCTATCTAACTCTCTCTTAAATCCATCCAGTGACTTGGCCTCCACTGCCCTCTGTGGCAGGGAATTCCATAAATTCACAACTCTCTGGGTGAAAATGTTTTTCTCACCTCAGTCTTAAATGATCTACCCTTTATTCTAAGACTGTGGCCCCTAAGACAGATCCGAAGTACCTATTCAACTCTTCTGCCATTTCCTTGTTGCCCATAATAATTTCACCAGTGTCTGCCTTCAAGGGACCCACATTTGACTTTGCTACTCTATTTCCTTTAACATATCTAAAGAAGCTTTTACTGTCCTTTATAGTCCTGGCCAGCTTCCCTTCATACTTCATCTTTTCAGCCCTTATTGCCCGTTTTGTTTCCTTCTGTTGTCCTATGAAAGTTTCCCAATCCTCTGGCTTCCGGATATTCTTTGCTATGTTATACATCTTTTCTTTTAGTTTTATTCTATCCCTAACTTCTCTTGTCAGCCACAGTGGCCTCCTACTCCCCTTAGAATCTTTCTTCCTTTTTGAAATGAAATGATCCTGCGTCTTCCGGATTATGCCCAGAAATTCCTGCCATTGCTGTTCCACTGTCATTCCTGCTAGGATCCCTTTCCAGTCTACCTTGGCCAGCTCTCCTCTCATGCCTTCATAGTCCCCTTTGTTCATCACTGACACTTCTGATTTAACCTTCTCCTTCTCAAATTGCAGATTAAAACTAATCATATTATGATCACTACCTCCAAGCGGTTCCTTTACCTCGAGTTCTCTTATCATATCTGGTTCATTGGACAACACCAAATCCAGAATTGCCTTTTCTCTGGTCGGCTCCATTACAAGCTGCTCTAAGAATCCATCTCGGAGGCATTCTACAAACTCTCTTTCTTGAGGTCCTGAACCAACCTGATTTTCCCAGTCTACCTGCATATTGAAATCCCCCATCACCACAGTGGCATTACTTTTGTTACATGCCAGTTTTAACTCCTGCTGCAACTTACACCCTACATCCGGGCTACTATTTGAAACCAACCGATCTCAAATGTTGCACGATAAATCAGAGGTAAAATAATAGATGGGCTAAACTTTTTTCTCCTAAAGTTTTGGTTGCTCTCTACATTCAAATAGAAATATTTTCTGGTTACAAAACATGCAGATATCACTTCAGGACTTGTGTCTGTGCTTGTTTGCTTCATGACATCAAACTCCAGTTGCTGTTACTTTTAATGAGGTATTTTTTAATACTTGAATACGAGTAAAAGATTTTTCTCCATAAAAGGTTAGTTTCTGAATTATGTAGGAAATATTAGTCAAAAAGCTTTGGGATATGCAAGACATTCTCTTGCACAAGGTTATAAACTTTCTTCTCAAGTAATCCTAAAGTTGGTCTAATTTTATATCATGAGTGCAATATTGCAATCGCTCCAGAGCATGCAAAGTTTGTCATTTCCCTATATTGAGGAGGAAAGCTGGTGGGGAGTTAAGCTATGCTTTGCAAATTTCCCGCGGTTAACCTGTGCAACAGAAAAACAAATATAAAAATTGCCTTACAAAAAAAAAAGCATAGAAATTATTTCTCCGATGATGATAAAATAAAGTTTTAGCAATAGACAATAGGTGCAGGAGTAGGCCATTCGGCCCTTCGAGCCAGCACCGCCATTCAATATGATCATGGCTGATCATCCACAATCAGTACCCCACAATCAGCACATTTCATTCATTCATCATCGTTGAAAACATTAGCGACGCAGTGGTGCTGGTCACAACAGTGAGAACAAATTCAAAACCAAACAAAATTTAGTATGTCAGAGGTCAGATCCAAATTACCAGTTGATAATTAAAATCAATTCCCATTCTAAGTTAATTTGCACAGAGTAACCCCTTGCATTACCTTGGTCAGGGCGATCCAGCTGGACCTCTTCACCCTTGTCATCTCTATCTTCATGTGGTTCTATTGGGACCTTTATCTGAGGTTGCTCTATAACATCTTTCTCCAATTTTGGACGGTCTCTATCATCATTCGCTTCGTTGATCACACCGTTTTCAGCTAAAAATACAGAAATCCAACAAAAAGCCATTATTCAGCTTTTACAAATTCTCACTGATTTGAATAATTATTGTGAAATATTTTGGCAATGCTTTGACATAATCTCAATTCAGCCTCCATATGTCTACAGTAGCAAAACTACATTCAATGTAATTGAGCTTTTAAATTGTTCAGAATGTCCACAATGACAAAGCCCCTGTCCCCCTTCTTTAAAATTTAACGACCGAACCGGTTGTTCTAAACCTATTAGTTTTCGACAGTTTGGCTAAAATTGTTTGTAACCCCCCCCCCCCAACTGCTATGAGAGAGAGATAAATTTACTTTATGAAAGAACAGTCCCTAAAATGAACTCTAGGTGGTATTGTTCACTACTACACGAGTGGGAATGCAATAGAAGTCCCTGAAATTTAACATCTGATTCAGGTTCAGAATAATTTGTCACGAACACCAGGCTGCAATGAAATGCTCAGCTCACGTGAAGCTCAGAGTAAACAGCAAACTTACAATAATGTGAAATACAACCATAAATACAGGCACAAAACAGCAGAATGGTGCCAGAACGAATTGCAAAATCCGAATGCTGCCAAAAGAATATTAAAGGAAAATAACGGAACTAACTCTGTCGTACTTAATTGGAATATTAAACACTTTTTGCAGTTCAAAATGTGCTCAAGAAAGTTTCATGAATTTTTACGCCTAAACATTTAAATCATTCAAATCTAATGAATTTATTCTAAATTTGTACTTCTTTGTGTACCTTTCATGGGACAGATGATGTTTTTTTCCCCAAAGCTATTTTGTGTTGATGTTTGAAACACATATTCCAATATGACAATCATAAATTGCCATATTGTAGGTATGTTGCAAAACGTACCTGAAGCGTCGCTGAAAATCTGTCCTAGCCCGTGTGCGCGATTTTGGCGCCATTTAGAGGGGGGCGGGTTTAAAACGCGATTTTCCCTAGGCTGTTCAAATTGAGGATGTTCAGCCTAGTTAATTATTAACGAAAAATCGCTGGAAGATTCGGTCGCTTGAGCTATTTTTAGTTTTAAGGGGTTTATAGTATTGTTATAGTAGGTTAAAAATTAACCTCTAAACCCGCGACCGCCGACAACGGGCCGGATCTCATACAGGGGACAACGGAAGGTAGGTTGTTTATTTTTACGTTAAAAAGGGCTTCTTAAGATCCCTTTATACAAAATGTAATGTTGCGAGTAGCTAATTTGGGGCCCATTATATCCCGCAGTATTTTTCTGGGCATTTGGGGGCACAAATCTACCGCAATGTGAACGTTCTAAACCAGCGCGTTCCACAGGATTCCCCACTCGAAAGCTGATTTAAATGCCATTAATTTACAGCAATTGAACACTAAATTCCTTCCATTTGGCCTATAAATTAATGTCAATGAGATTTAAAAATCATGTTTTATTGTGAATTCTTTGTGAATATTATTTGGACACTTAGGCTATTTAAAAATGTTAATCTTTTCTTAAGAAATGGATAGATGTTTAGATCTAGTAATTGAAGTTTGGAATTAGCTACAATTGGGTAACTAACTAACTATATGCTTTAATTTCAGGTCATCCAAGTAAGATTATTTTATATTTGTTTCAGAATGCTTCAATCTATGATAACTGAAAATTTCATTCAGTTCTCTTAATTTTTAAGAAAGTTATGGGCTTTAGACTGTCCACGATCACAGCTTTTTTGTTATGTCCATAGAAAATCAATAGGGAACAAGATGCTAATTTCCGAGTATGAAAATGGCCATAACTTTTTAAATACTTGAGATATGAAAGTGAATTAGGTGTCAAATTAAACTTATTTTTATGCTTTATCTGATGGGATAAATTGCAGACTTGATTTTTAAAATCTCAAAATTTTGTAACATTGCTACATATTGGAAGGCAAATGGATTTCTATTTTCTGATGGTTTCCCCCATTAGCATTACAGACCACACGTGTAGAAACAGGCTAATGGACCATAGCACAACCTGTCATTCGGGAGTTCATTCCACTTCTGACAGTTTCAGAGACAAGTTCAGTTTTTTGTTATGTTTGCTTTTGCACATATAGCCAAGATTCTGTGGATCCAAGGTTCAAAATTATCAAGACCGTATCTACCGTGACCATCCTACGACCTGTTGATGTTAGCACACTGAGGAAATAAACAAGTTTCAGTTTATTCTCAAAATACTGCGCTGCTGCTGATTTCTAATGTCGTACATTGTTCTGCTCTGCAAGAATATCATCGTGTTATCAGGAGAATGTTATCCTTTAACCAGCTGCCAGGAAGGACTTTCCTGTAGCTCCCTCTTGCTGACAAGATGATTTAATCACAGGAACACCACTTTTGTAGAATCGTGGCACAGACCTGCATCATAGCTTGTGCTCTGGCCAGTTATAACTTTGCTATCCAAATCCACTTTCCAAGTTCTAGAAAATTACTTCTCTTGGCAGATTTGTACAAGATCAACACAGCATTATATAAAGCACTTAAAAAAAAAATTACAACAAAATTAAACACTAAAGTTTCAGCCCATTTCCCAACATGCCAGTCTTGTCTACAGGTATGTACAAAGGCACTAGTTTATTGCAAAATAAAGTTTTCTGGACAATTAATCATCCATTTTTTTAGAAGACAAACACATCATTTCAGAAATACTGTTATAAGCTCATTATAGTAATGGCTAAACTAAAATGTAGACCATTTAAAGTCCTGCCCTATACAGCAATGAATTTCATAAAAGTACCACATGCATCCTTAAGAATCGACGTATCACAATGCACTTAGAACAATTTAAATAAATATTTTTTAACATGCATGATATCCAGGAATTTCTATCCTGGAACAAACAACCTTGTGGTTAAAGCAGCCAGTGATTATTCTTGTGCTTTCAATTGTCCTTCAGTTAATTCTAATGCAGAACATGCATTAAAATATATTATTCAATCTTGCTGGTTCGAGAACAACATTCCAAACTCACTGAAAGGCTAAACATTTCCATTCCTGCTGACCTGGCCAAGTTAATATCATTAGTGAATGAATCCAAGGAGTTTAATGCAGAAAATGTGTTATAGACATTGTGTTAAAGCCAAAATTACATAGAGAAAATAAAAGATGTTCCAAAAAGTATTTCTAAAATCTTTTCTTATTTTACTATATTTCTATTAGACTGGTACATTATAATTTAACTACCAGTATTTGCTAAATTTGTGGAAGAACATCACACCTACTTCAAGACTGGCAATTTCAATGTTTGCATCAAAGTAGTGCGAGGACAGCTGAAACTGTAATCAACTTCCGTGAACACTGGAGCAAAGTCGAACATGGTGATTCATATATCATGGTTTTACTTCATTTCAGTCACTTTGGACCTTGACATCCAATCACCATAACACAAATTAATGATGACAGGATCTCCACATCTCTGCATGAATGTTAAATTTATAGCATGAATATGCTGTTACTTGCCACAGAATAATAGAGTGTGCTTGCGTAATAAATCAATATATTTGTAACTTTTTAAAGGTAAACGTTATAAGACACATGAAAGGAAAGGTAATATGGGACGTTTGGATAAGACATTTGGACAGGCTCATGGCTAGAAAACGTTTAGAGGGGTCCAGTGCAGGCAAATGGGACTAGCTACGATGGGGCATTTTGGTCAGCATGGACACAATGGACCATAGAGCCTGTTTCCACGCTGCATGACTAAAATAATTTAATTGTTTCATTCTTGGTGCATATGACAATTAAACACTATTCTTGAAGTAAAGTTGTCACACAAAGCATTTGTAATAAGCGAGTTTGGTATTCTGACTGCCCATGCCCATGTCATAGTTCACTCGCGATAAACATTCTCGGCAGCTGTGCTGTGCTGCATGAATACAGACCTGCATTTCATCTGTAGTCAGGATCAAACCCGGGTCTCCGGTGCTGCAAGCACTGTTTAATTGCGACTGGACCGTCCCCATCCCCTCCCGAGTGTCCCATCTCTGTCTGGGGGCAGCTGGAGAAGTCCGGGGTGACCCTGGACTGACGGTACACCAGCCCGTTGCAGTTACCAACGATGCATAGAACATAGGACAGTACCCAGGAACAGGCTCTTCGGCCCACAATGTCTGTGCCTAACATGATGACAAGACCAACCTTTATCTACTTGCACATAATCCAAATCTCTCCAATTCCCTGAATTTCCACATGCTTATCCACAAGTCCCTGAAATGCCACAAATGTATCTGCCTCCACCGTGTACCCTGCCAACGTGTACCAGGCATTCACCACCGTCTGTGTGAAGAAATTGCCATACACATCTTCTTAAACTTTACTCCTCTCATCTTAAAGCTATGCCCTTTAGTATTTGATTTTTCTGGGAAATGTGTTCTGACTGTTTACCCTATCTCTGCTACTCATAATTTTATATACTTCTATCAGGTCTCCCCGCAACATCCAGCATTCCAGAGAAAACAATCCCAGTCTGTCCTACCTCTCCTTGTAGTTAAAAGCCCCAATCCAAACATCCCCCAATTCAACACAACCATTTATAACCTTTATGTTAAGTGTGGAGTGTATGATGAGCCCTATTTAATCTGAGGAAATCCAAAATGATATGGTTTAACTTGCAGTTTTGCAAAATGAAGGAGCTGGTCATCGACTTCATTAACTTGGGTGGAGTATAAGGCCCAGTGTTTATCAATAGAGCTGAAGCGGAGATGGTCAACAGCTTCAATCTCCTAGGTGTAAACATCTTAGTTTGAACCACATTGACACCATGGCCAAGAAAGTACACCAATGCCTCTATTTCCACAGAAGGCTCCGGTAATCCAGCATCTTTCCAAAGACTCTTACCAATTTGTACAGATGCATCATAGAAAGCATCCTATCTGGATGCATGACAGCTTGGTAGGGAAAGAGTTGCGAATAAACCCCCATCTATCACACATTCCAGATTCCCTGCCATTGACTCCATCTATACTGTATGCTGCCTCAGGAAAGCAGTCAATATTATCAAGGACCACACACACACACACCACTCTTCTCTCCTTTCCCATCCAGCAGAAAATACAAAAGCTTGAAAGCACACACCACCAGATTCAGGAGCAGCTTCTTCCCTGCTGTTGTCAGACTCATGACCAGACCTCATGTGCTAGGGATGTATTTCCCAATCCTCCTATCTACCTCGTTACGGTCCTTGCACTTTTCTATCTGCAATTTCTCTGCACCTGTAAGACTACATTCTGTACTCTTACAGTTTAATTTCTCTTTTTCGTTACCTGATGTACGGCACAATTTGCCTGGATAACAGTAAAACAAAGTTTTTCACTGTAACTTACACATGACAAGAATAAGCCAATCCCAATGTTCTTTAGAAGGCTACAAAATTTTACTATGTGTAACTATGAAGATTAATTTGTTAGCAACTTGATCTTTTTAAAAAACCTTATTTCAAGTCTGCCAGCTGCTCAGATCACTGCAATGTAATAAAAGTACCTACTTTCTTAGAAATCAATTCCTTATTTTTGCAGTGACAGTTAATACCCATGTCCTATTGTAACAATGAGGCTTTAATGTGGCATGGTACAGGATAACAATGTTTTATAAAGCAGCATTTTGCCAAGGGAATTTCAATTGCACTCCAAAAATTTACTATGTTCATTTTCCTGTATAATTTTCCAATCATCTTTTTTTTCCCCCATTGCAAACATTGCAGGCATTGAGGGCCACAGGGCCTGTTCCTATGCTTTACTGTCCTAAGTTCCACGAATCACTGGCACCAGAAACAAATGTTTGTGTGTAAAAAAATGTGTTCTTTCTGTTGCCAAACTCTTCTGAGAATTCAGTAACTTAAAACTTTAACAGTTAGGTGACACCATCTTCATTTTTTATTCTTTTCACAAAGATGTTTGCTTCCGGTACCAGGGATCATATGTTGATTTCATTACCAAATGCAATAATGCAGAACCGCTTGGAGTACATGAAATGCACCCCAACAAATTAAAAAAGGCCAAAGTGTGTCAGGTGGACCAGTGCATGTACCTTGTCCATCACAACCCTGCTAGAGATCTGGAAGCAAGAGACTCAGAACGCAACAATACAAAAGATAAGCAATTTGCTCATGGTATCCAGTTAATTCGAGAACCAGGCTCAGAATCAGACTAATTCCCCATTGCTTTGCAGTTGTTTGCACTCATGTTAAACATACTATTTAAAAGAAGTTTGAGAAACGTGGGTTCAGTTTAATGTTTCATTTAAAATACAGGATCTCCGAAAATGCAGCTTTGTTCATTTGCAGAACTGAGGCAATCAACCAAGATAAAACACTCAAATTAGAGACAAACAGCACAATTGAAGTGCTAGGAAGGCCTCGACCACGAGTGAACATCTGGGAAGAACGGAGGGGAGGCTGGCTGGACTATGGTGCCTTCCTCACCTTGGTGCCACTGTGTTATGTTGTGTCGTGGACTTTCAGTGTTTGTGCTTTTTTTAAAATTCTATTTTATTTTTAATATGTTTTATTATTTATTTATTTTTATTTTTATGATACTGCCTGTAAGGGAAATTCATTTCGTTGTCTCTAACTGAGACAATGACAATAAATTTGAATACAATACAATACAAGATTGCTGCATCAAGAATGAACTAATTTAAATATAATAACCTGAAGTACTGGGCTTCCAAAAATTCATATTAATTGGTTCGATAATGGATAGATGAGGAATAAATAAAATAACGTATCCATTGTGGTTTCTATTGATGTATACTCCTCCAAAAACGCCCCATATCAACCGTAGACATTTCAAGATTGTCCCATGGAACAATTGAAGTGCTAAAAATGTGTTACCATGTGGACTTTTCATTGTGAAAGGTAATCAGGATTATACTATCAGTGCTGTCACTGTTTCTTAGCATGTTTGTTGGTGAAGTAATAGGAAAGGATATGCTATTTTAATACGCTTTCCAGAAAAATGTTAAGAACATATAGTGCACAAAGGGTTAAATGTTAACAGAAAATGAATTAAAATGCTAAGTCTTCAAACGAATTGACGTAGACAGATTTTAGGGAACTTCAATATGCGCAAAGCTTTAAACAGTATGAACCATACACTGTTCTGAATCTTAGCCACACACAGAGGAACTTCCTGACCAGTCAACCTTTGACCTTTTCATCAGTGACATACATTCAGAATGACATATACGGCTTTCATGCACATTCTAACAAGGCCCCCACACTGAAAAAGGGCAGGAATCTACACAAAACCAGAACCCTTTATGCATTACAAAACAGAAAGGCTTAATAGAACCAGGAAAATCCTTCACTGTGGTGCATGGCTCAAGAGGTGCAGCCTCAACGCACATCTATGCACAAAGGATTTCCAAGAACAGAAAAGCTGCTCTTATGTGACAAGAAAGTTAGATTTTAATAATCTTGAGGAAAACACAATATGAAGCTGCCCTCAACTCACTTATTCCAATACTCCCATTATAGTTCTACATTTCCAATGGAAATACATTTTCCAAAATGTGGCAAGCTGCTTTAATCATTCTTCCAACAATGCTTTCCCCAGAAGGAAGACGTTCCATTGACAAGGCATCCCAAAGTAATTTTTACTCAAATCTTTTTTTACCTTCTCTAAACCACAGTATTGTCGTGTGATTGCAGTGATTATATTTTTAGAAATGATGCAGGCATATGCTGATTATCCTGTACTACTGAAAAGTATTAGTTGGTTTATGTCATCCAGTTCAGATTTATCCTTCCCAGAATCTTGGATCTCCTGTCTGTGCCCTTTCAAGGCATTTAGGCATCAACATTAACCCCAAGTCAGATTTTGTTAGCTTCAAAGTTGGTCACAGGCTACATACACATTGGTATATTCTGTTCCCCAAATTAAGCTTCGGATCAGTTGAATCTAAATCCCATATTCAGCCAAACACTTTACGTGCACCAGTTATTTAGAAGCAGCGTTTTTGTGATCTGTTAACAATTTAGTAAATATGTAGAATATGAATAGTCCACAAAATATTGAAGAGCTGTTAAATCTACAAGTTTTGTAAAAGGGTTTCACTCCTTAAAGTCAACATATTTTAAATTAAAGTATTAAGAGTTGCTTGATAGGTGGTTTTGTATTTGACATCCAACTGGCAATGAAAAGCTCAAGTTCAAAGGGAAACATTACCCAAACTCAGATAATTTGAAAAAGCAAGCACCTTACAGGCAAGCTTTCCACTGTAAGTATAGCTCAAGCTGTAGATTCCTGCATCCCTTCTGATACAGAAGGACCAAAAGCTGAGAACTTATCAATCCAATTGGAATGGCATGTCAGCTGCCAAAGTCCCTGCCTGCCACAGGTTTTTTTAGTTTTGGTATTACTCAGAGCCGAGAACTCTAATTTCAAGCAAATATGGTTTCTTACCAAACATTGCAAATAATTTGAAATAAACTATTTTGCTTACTATTTTCACTTGAAGAGGCACAAGTGCATAAAACACATGCAAGTCAATGTTTATTCCCTATTACAAGCTGTCCATAACTTTTTATGATCAGTAGCGATACTGAAGTTCTAAATAGCCTGCAGATTAGATCTATATAAGGTGGATTCAGGAATATTGTTCGTTCAAATCACGACATATTGTTGGTAGTGAAAGGGTAAGCAGGGTCCTATGGTAATAACTTTATTACAATAACAAAGTGTAGGAAGCGATTTGTTTTCTAAATGGTTACTACAGTGCCCTCCATAATGTTTGGGACAAAGACCCATCATTTATTTATTTGCCTCTGTACTCCACAATGTGAGATGTAAAAGAAAAAAAAAAATCACATGTGGTTAAAGTGCACATTGATAGATTTTATTAAAGGCCATTTTTATACATTTTGGTTTCACCATGTGAAAATTACAGCAGTGTTTATACATAGTCCCCCCATTTCAGGGCACCATAATGTTTGGGACACATGGCTTCACAGGTATTTGGAATCGCTCATGTGTATTTAATTACCTTATATCAGAGTGATGGTAAGAGCAAAGTATGGAGGAATGAAGGAACTGCCCAAGATTTAAAGCATACCACCTAATCTGTGACCACATGTGGGGGTGTTATGGCCTGAGCATGTATGGCTGCTGAAGGTACTGGCTCACTTATCTTCATTGATGACACAACTGCTGATTGTAGCAGCATAATGAATTCTGAAGTGTATAGACACTTCCTATCTGCAAAAGTGCAACTAAATGCCTCAAAATTAATTGGCCGGCGGTTCATTCTTCAGCAAGACAATAATCCCAAACATACTGCTAAAGTAACAAAGGAGTTTTTCAAAGCTAAAAAATAGTAAATTCTTGAATGGCCAAGTCAATCAACTGATCTGAACCCAATTGAGCATGCCTTTTAAAATCTGAAGAGAAAACTGACACTAGCCCCCCAAAAAGCATAAACTAAAGATGTTTAAGAAGGAACTGCAGATGTTGGAAAATTGAAGGTAGACAAAAATGCTGGAGAAACTCAGCGGGTGAGGCAGCAGATATGGAGCGAAGGAAATAGGCAACGTTTCGGGTCGAAACCTCGAAACGTTGCATCTTTCCTTCGCTTCATAATTGCTGCCTCACCCGCTGAGTTTCTCCAGCATTTTCGTCTACCATAAGCTAAAGATGGCTGCAATACAGGCCTGGCAGAGCATTACCAGAGAAGACTGGTGATGTCCATGACTCGCAGACTCAAGCTGTCATTGCATGCAAAGGATATGCAACAAAATACTAAACATGACTACTTTCATTTTCATGACATTGCTGTGTCCCAAACATTATGGTTCCTTGAAATGGGGGGGGGGGGGGGGGGGGGGGAACTATGCATAAACACTGCTGTAATTTCTACATGGTGAAACCAAAATGTTTAAAAATGGCCTTTGTTAAAATCTGACAGTATGCACTTTAACCACATGTGATTTTTTCTATTACAAATCTCAAATTGTGGAGTACAGAGGCAAATAAATAAATGATGGGTCTTTGTCCCAAACATTATCGAGGGCACTGTAAATCTAGGCTCTGTAAATTCTGTAGAATTCTATTTGACATTGTTCAGATTCAATGATCTACATCTGACTCGTCCATCTCAGTTTAAACAAAAACAGACTACTTTAGATTAAATTCTACTGATGGTGTAAATTAGAAAAACAAGACTAAGTATTTGGGAGATATCTTTACATACCACAAAATATGCTGGCAGCACTCGAGTAGAATCCGATTTAAAATGAAATTATTGATAACCTCATCAACATAAGATTAACTGTCAAGGCTATTGCTGGGCTTCAAATTTGTAGGATGTTGATAAGTGTATTTTTAAAACTAACAGGCAAAACAAGATATGCACCCAGTGAAGGTGAACTGAAGAGTAATAAATTATATTCAAATCAAGTTTGGCATAACCAAACAGCTGAAATGCTCTCTATACCTCTCTTATGTTCTGTCCCAACCCTTTATTTTCATTGAAAGCAAAATAACATGTATTTCTAACCTTGTACATCATGGAAACTTGCAACCTCATATATTCTTACCGTGCAATAAGTACACACATATAACCTTGTAAATGTTCTCAAAAATACACGAAAATCTATAAGAGTGGGAATAATCAAAGAAACGGTCATAAAGATTCAAAGAACTGCACAGGTGATAACATTTCCTCCGTTTAAAAAGGTTAGCAGAGCTGCTGCAATCGCTTCCTGTTTAAGAGGCTTTGGCCACTCAGTAAATTTTAAAGAGCTGCATTGGCTTAAATGGGCTTCTATGTATTACCACAGTATGGATTCAGGGGTGATTTGACTGAAGTCTAAATTAATAAAAGAATGAGACGGGTTGGGTAGGATCAGGAGCAGAGTATACAAGGGACGTAACATCTTAGACAGTAGTTTAGATTACCAAGGTACAGTGAAAAGCTTTTGTTGCATGCTAACCAGTCAGCGGAAAGACAATACATGATTACAATCAAACCATCCACAGTGTACAGAAACAGGATAAAGGGAATTACAATTAGTGCAAGATAAAGTCCACTAAAGTACGATTAAAGATTGTCTGAGGGTCTCCAATGAGGTAGATAGCAGCTCAGAGATAGACACAAAAAGCTGGAGTTACTCAGCTGACAGGCAGCATCTCTGGAGAGAAGGAATGGGCAATGTTTTGGGTCAAGACTCTTCTTCAGACTCAGTTTGTGTGTAGGATGGTTCAGTTGACTGATAGCAGCTGGGAAAAAAACTGTTCCTTCACACTTCCATACCCGTTGCCTGATGGGATAGGCTACCATAACATGTGACATAGGTTGACACTTATGAAGTATGTACTAGTTTATCTTCGACAGGTACTCCTGCTCTTAGAAAGTCGCAACGCTATACAGCATGGATACAGGCCCTTCGCCTACTTTGTCCCTGCCGATCAAGTTGGCACACCAGGATATCCCATTTGTCTACAATTGGCCAATAGGCTTCTACATCCGTCTTATTCATATCTGTTCAAATAACTCATAATAATATCCACTTCGATAGCTTCTTCTTTATTTGATATAATTTTCAACCAACCTAAGAAGTCATGGTAAATGTTGGTTTGATTGATTAGATTCAATCTTAAAGGGATTTTCTAGTTTTCGTCCTGTTCATTGACCAGCACAGTGCTAAGAAACTCCGGAGGCACATGTTCTTCACTGACAACAATTATTTTCCCCTTGTGTAAAGTATGATTCCAGTTATTTGATGGGCACTGACTTTAGATTTACCAGGGCCTCTGTCAAATGTTACTTTAGTGACAAAGAATCACTCTGATGTCACCCCTGCAATTCTGCTCTTTAGTCTGTACATGGAGATTTGAAACCAAGTGATCATCCACAAGGCATCAGTGAGGTAGTTAGTGAAATCTGTAACCCATCACAAGAAACCAGACAATCCTTCGTTCCAAATACTGTAAAACAATATTGTGGAAAATTCCAGTAATGTTTAATAACCTACATTTTAGATTGCAGTAGATTTTCATTTCAATGACAATTCCGAAAGGCACTTCAAAGGCATTGTTATGCAAGGATATTAACCACTACTTTAAAATATTTTACAAACGTGTAAACTGCATTGTGACCACACATAATTCTCTCAAGCTAGCCATTTCCATAGCAATATATAGAATTAAAGAGAGTACGATGATGGAAGTTAACATGTTCTTAGAGTTAAATGATCATCAAGGAGCTATATTCATCTCATAAGAAACGATCCAAGTTAGAATACATAATTATCACAATAATCTAAAAATCACCCTGGAGGTTGTTTTGTATAATGTTGGCAAAACAGCGTGGCACTTAAGACTTTATGAGTGTGTCTGCTTTTACAAGCTGCGTGAGTTGGACTATAAAACCTGCTTTCTCCTGGAATTACAATCAACAAATTCTTACAGGCTAAGCAAAATCCTGGAGCAGTGTCACATACAACTAGAAGGCTGCTCCATTATTGCTCATCTTATCTGCAGATCTCATAAATTAATAACATTTACCAAAATAAAAAAAAATCAGGGCAGCATTCTGCTGAACATAAAAGCTTTATATTTATCAGCAGGCTATCGATGAAATTTTACAATATTCAACAATAAATATTAACATTATCTTTGAAAATGTGAAACTTGCATATTTAGAAAGCTATAAAGTGATTAGGTCTGGAAAGTAATTCCCTTTTGAATAATCTTGAGGTAGTAACGTTCTTAGGGGAATAAGCACAACAGTAATAAAAACACGGAATTAGAAGTGGAACAGCTACCTCTGGTGGAGTTGCAGCAGAGCAGGAGCAGAACAATATCATAGAAATATGTATCCATCCAAAGGCAAACTTCAATTTTGTTCTAAATCTGTTTACATAAGATAACACTGGCAAAAGGATTATGAATATGCTGCAAACTTAGATTTAAAGTCAAGTATTTGCCAAAATCCAAAGCTGATTTTGAAAATTCAAGGCAATAATTCCTTAAAGTGTTCTGTTAAGAGTAAAACAGTAATTTGAAGAGATTATTTTGACTGACATTTTTTGATTGAGGGTAGACAGAAAAGCTGGAGAAACTCAGCGGTTGAGGCAGCATCTATGGAGCGAAGGAATAGGCGACGTTTCGGGTCGAGACCCTTCTTCACACTGATGTCGGAGGATGGGCGGGAAAAATAAAGAAAGAGGCGGAGACAGGAGGTTGTTGGAGAGCTGGGAAGGGGAGGGGAAGGAAGGAGAAAGCAAGGACTGCCTGAAATTGGAGAAGTCAATGTTCATACCGCTGCGGTGGAAACTACCCAGATTTTTTTAATTGTAAATTGTTTTCAAACTGTAGGTAAATTAAAAGATTTTTTACCTTTACATTTGCAAAAAGGCTTTTTTTCCATTTCAGAGATAAAGCATGGAAACAGATCCTTCAGCCCACTGTGTCCATGCCGACCATTGATCACCCATACACTGGTTCTATGTTCTAAGTGCTAAGGGCAATTTGCAGAAACGAATTAACCGACAAACTCTGCACAGACAGCACCTGTAGTCAGGATCGAACCCGGTTGCTGGCGCTGTGAGCAAGAGTTTTACTCATATATGCATTAACAAGGCTCAAACTTGATAAATAGACAATCGACAATAGGTGCAGGAGTAGGCCATTCGGCCCTTCAAGCCAGCACCGCCATTCAATGGGATCATGGCTGATCACCCCCAATCAGTACCCCTTTCCTGCCTTCTCCCCATATCCCCCGACTCCGCTATTTTTAAGAGCCCTATCTAGCTCTCTTGAAAGCATCCAGAGAACCTGCCTCCACCACCCTCTGAGCAGTTAATACTGCTCTTTTATGTTTATGTAATTGAAACCCTTAGTTTTTGCCTTGTGCAGATATAGATTATCCTTAAATTATTTTGAAGCATGACCTGCATCACTAATTGTAGCTGCACAGGTCTATGCTAGCATCGAGCTGGGGCGAATGCAAGGCTACATTCCAATTGATAGCGCCTTTTCCAGATATTTGTAATAATTTCCATTTAATGCATTTTGGCCAAGTGCTTTCTAATGCAGTTCAGCTGAGTATCATTTTACTCCTTGTGATGGAAGAGTGCCAAACTATATCACCAATTTCCTCTAACTACTAAATAGTACTTAACCCAATCCTCTTGTTTCACTCATGTACATTTAAAAGTTGCTCCTCCGAACACCTTGTGAAAATATGTAAGGGTGTTTCCGTAAATAAGGGTACCAACCTGTGACATGGGTAGCCAAATTTGAAAGTTATTAAATCATAATGAAACACCATAGCATTAAACATGGGCATACCTATGATTCTTTTGACCTAATTTGTGATCAAAATCGATCCAAATTTAATACTTTAAAATCTGGGATAGAAGATTTAAATTTTTTTTTTTTTTTTTAAATACAAGACATATGGGACACTTACTGATTTCTAAGCTCCCTTACGAAATGTCGGCACCTAACCCACCACGAGGCCCGTAGTTCATGCCAGGGTGATTATTAAGTATTTCATTGGAAAGCTT
Organism: Amblyraja radiata; assembly: GCF_010909765.2. Classification (NCBI taxonomy): domain Eukaryota; kingdom Metazoa; phylum Chordata; class Chondrichthyes; order Rajiformes; family Rajidae; genus Amblyraja; species Amblyraja radiata. The sequence goes on along the minus strand of NC_045981.1, from coordinate 19,197,746 downwards.
AAACACAAAATATAAACAATAAAATAGAAACAATAAATATAAAAAACGGTTACTCTGCTTTTAATTCACACAATTCACACGTGACCAAATGGACACTGCTACTCATGTTCTGCTGAAAAAACTTGGGCATCAGAAGACCATCTTATTGGGTGATAAATTATAAAAATCATAAGCATAATCAGAAATTGGCTTATATGGAGTATTTAATTGCAAAATTAATGTAATCTTGTTGGTATAAATTAGCATAACGTTTGATGAAATCCTGCTTGAAAAAAGTCACCAAAAAGGGCAAGAAAACACAGGAACATCTCTGATATTTTTCCTTTGTAAAAACAGATTTATTTATTTTTGCTTCATTTCATTATTTTGGCTCTACACCTTGATCTATACTACTTAAAATACAGGATATGAAACAATGGGAATATTACAAAAAAACAGGAAAATAACCTGGAAGTTTGAAAACCTTCAGTTTCACTACTGAGTGCTGTATTTACAGAAACACCCATAAGCATGACACATGAGAACATGTATGACGATCCTTGGTAAGTTTAGTTGTGCCATGGATTCTCCATGAATTGGCCAAAGATCTAAAAAATGTTACACTATTTTAATCAGTGGATCTTAAACTATGGGTTGCAAGCATCCTCCTAATGGATTGCTGATTTGAGAATGGTTTATCCTATACCCACTGCTCTCTTAACTTAGTTGACCTGAATCTACACTAAAGAATACACTAAAAAAATTAATTAAGTAACTGAATAAATGTATTGCACTAATTTATTTTAAGTTAATTTAAACATGAACATCTTGGCAATATTGCATCCGCCTGCGGATATACAATTCATGCAGATTTTGCTTCAATAGAATATACTCAAACCAAGTTAGCAAGAACCAAATTGTAAAACATGGTATCGTATTTGAAATAAATCCTAACCTTGAAAACAGATTAAAGACGAAAAAAAAAACTTGCAACTCCGAAACAAAAATGCTGAAAATACGCAGCAGGTCAAGAAGTAAATGTGAAAAGGTTTGTTTCATACAGATATTTTGGGAGAATGGAAAATTTAGAAAGCAAGCATACTTTAAGCTCTAGAGAAGGGGAAGAAAGACAAACGAAGTGAATTGCCTGTTATAGGCGAGACGGGAGGCGAAAAGATGTGCTAATTATAGCAGCTAATCTTTCTGGAGGTGTAAATGGAGAAATTACTCAAAAATCAGAAAATTGGAAAAACAGTGCTTGAGGTAGTATATCAAATCATTGACATCCCACCATCATCGATTCCCTACTTCCCTCGTTTATTTATCAGTGAACAGAAAGCTACACTTATCATCCAATTAAATGAAATAGGCCATTAAATACAGGAACAATGTACAACGCCTCTAACTGGACTGATAATCATGGCTGATCCATCTTTCCCTCTCAACCCCATTCTCCTCCCTTCTCCCCATAACCCCCGACACCCGTACTAATCAAACTGAACCCAAATATCAAGAGTGAAAAGGACAAGGAATATCAACAGTATGGTAGGCTTTGTGGCATGGCCTGGGGACAGCAGTTAAATTCTTCGGCAGTGGCAAGAACAAATTAACTTCCAATACAGCACAAACATACATCAATAATAGCAACAGAGATTTATTCAAATTGAAAAATGTGAATAGTTTTAATCATGTAATATTATATTAGATTTAGATTTTTGAGACCCTTTCAGACTGATGGATCCCCACATGAAATGTCACCTGTCCATCACTTCCACAGGTGCTGCCTGACCTGCTGAGATCCTCTAGCACTTTGTATTGCTCAAAATTCCAGCACCTGCAGTCTCCTGTGTCTGCTGGGATTTTAACTTTATTACATTAATCCAGTGGAAGCTGATGGTAAGGAATAATTGTCCTCAAAATGCCCAATGGAGGTGGGGAGTTGGAATGTGTGTCTCTGAGATAACCCATCTCATACTCTGAACCCCAAAACCCTTAATTTAGCAAAGGGATGGTAGAAGGTGATATTCTTAAAATGATAGTGATATCACAATATTATCCAAGATATAAATGAAATAGGATTTGGCATTTTACTTCCTCACCCCACCAAGTAATTCATATATGCTGTTGCCACAATTAAACACTTATACTAGTAATTACTGATAGATTTAGTTTTCCTGATGCAAGGAACACGTGCTCATTGTGGACTGAATTTGTTTATTTGTGGCACAACAGTAGAAATTAGTTTGTTGGAAGGCAAGAGAGAAGCAAGATGCCAAATTTGTGACATGTCATAAATGAAGTTGGTGTGGTTTCGCTTCAAAGTCGTGCATGGCCGGGTTTTATTTTTCATGAATTACCCTGATGTCAGATTAGTCACCAATGTGGTCTCAAAACTACTTGTTATTATACAGTATCAATTTTAATTTGCACAGTTATAGAGACTTGAAACAAAGTGTTGCAATATATCTTTGCATACTTCCTAAAAAAAGTAGATGATTTAAACAATATACGGGAGCACTGGGGGGGGGGGGGGGGGGGGGGTTCCCCTCTCTGTCTTCATGCAAATTTTCCATAAAGCAGTGCCAAATAGCTCTGGCCAGGATGACTGCTTTCATTTTTATTCTTCATTAACAAAACATTAACCAATTCCACCAGCTAGCTTATTAATTAAAAATCAATCCACAAAGCAAAAACAAGGTACTTGTTCAAAGTAAAAACACATGTTAATACAAAACAAGCTTGTGTAAATTGAATGGGAAACAGATGTTTATTGATTAAGGGGCACAGGTGATGGAAAAGCTGTGCTGGTTTAGAGTGCACTCGCTATTATCCAGAATGGAGATGTTTCCCAGATTCTTGAGCATATCCATAATAGCTGCAATTTCAAGTTGGGAGAGATCCGATTGTGGTTTAACTTACTCAGGCTGTTAGCCCTTTGGCTACTTTAATACTTTTCCCCAGCAGACCAACACTAAAGCAGCAGCACAGTGCCAGAACAATGATATTTCAAGTTTAAATCATGTTAAAAAGATTTTCCTCGTATGAAAAATAACACAAAAAATTGTTCAGTTTTCCATTGTATAAACACAATGCAATAAGATCACAATTAAAAAAAAAAAAAAGCTCTCATAACTCAACTGTGCAAATGTAATACAGAATGTTCAATGTTCTTTAAAATTAATCCTAAAAATTGCTGACCTACTGAAATTCGTTTTCCACTTCTTCCACCCATATAGTGCCAGAATTAACATCAACTACACCACGGTTTTGTATGATGTACAGTAAATACCCATTGAACAGCTCAATAATATGGATCTTTAGAGTCATCACAGAACCTTTCATACTACTTCTTTTAACAGGCTTCCCCTGTGTCAGCTGTTCAATTGTATTTTATTAGATCTTTGTTTTATTCCAATTAATGCTTAATTAAGGCAAAAAGAACTTGAACTACAAATTTTAATATACTTCCTTTTATGAGTAGTTTAAATATAGTCAATCAAATTGAGCCTTTGATATAATTATTTTGTCTGCAGGCTACAATAAAGGTTCACGATTTCCCTAAACATACAAAAGTTAGCCAAATCATCACTCAGCGGGAATGAAATTCATAATTTTTTCCCCAAGCAAATACCACCTCATTGTTAAAATTGCTGTAGTACATTCTGAAATTCTTTGAATTACTGTGACAAAGTACACAAAAAGCAAACCTGATTTACCAGAACTAAGCTCATTTTATTTCATCTAACTGCAAGAAAATATTGTTCTGTGAAACAAAAATTACACAATTAAAAGCCCTCGACTGGATTTGTAACACTTAGCTCAGATGCATCTACGCTGAGCATAACCACCTTGGGGTTTATGCATTTGTAACCAGGGTTTGCTATCCACTGCCCTGTAAAGTTGTCTGGGAGGGCACAATTAAATGTAAGATATTAAACATGCTTGCAAATTCTTTTTAAAATAAAGCCTCAAGGATGTGGCTGGGAAATGGACTTCAAGTTTTACTACCAGTCAGCGCTTTCTCTTCCCATAGCTACACACTAATGAACAGAGAACATCACCATATTACCATTAGTACTCACATTTAGTGGATTTTATGACTTACTCCCTTGAGATCAACTCAGCGGACTACATTTGTTTACTGCTTAATTTTTCTTATCAGTTGCGCTATTTCTTCTGTAAATTAACTTTCCCACAATTACAGAAAATACAGGTATTAGAATTCTTGTAACTTGTAGGGCCTAAATTGTATTTATCTTTAACTGCCCATTCTCTACAGTGTTCATATCATCTGATTTCAGCACTTATGCATTCAAATGCTGGGGCAGGTAATCCCCCAAACAGCGAATCCAACTGTGGAACAGACTGAGCAGAGCGGCCAAATGGACTCCAATCCAGCTCCTCAGCACCAAAGCAACACATCCTTCTGTTTTGTTAGTCTCAGCACCCCTTTTGGGGTGGGAGATTGCAACCTTCACGTGGTCCGCCCTGTTTCGACGAATGCAATCAACCTGGCGTGCACAATCAAGTAAGATCAAATAGAACAAGTTGTCCTACAACTTTAGGCTATGCACGCCATACGCAAGAAGAAGAAGCAATCCTTTTCAAACGAACACATGCACACAAGTTAACACATGCACATAAAGTATTAAATGAAAATTAAAAACTAAGATGATACAAGTAACTTATATCTTAGTTTTTTAATTTTCATTTAATACTTTAACTTGCTTTAATTTGTAATAAAGTTTTATCCACTAAACTGTTCCCAACTAACTGGAGTACATTGGCGTTAATTTAATGCTATTGTAAATATATAGACATCAGCTATCTGGAAATAGATTTTAAAAATGCTTATGATCAAATTGGGAAGCATTCTAAAAAATGAATCCAGGACCATCAGGCTTTCTCTTCCTGAAGGTGGTTTTGTGTAAATCCTCAAATCTATTACTTTGTGCCTGTGGTAATCTTTTCCCATGATACAGAGCTTGGATTAAATTGTCTAATTAAAGTTAGTCAGAGCAGACCAGTAATGGGTGCTGTTTCAATAGGAAAAGGATCAAGCACAGTTTAAATTAAAAGAACAAAGTTGTAAGACAGAGTTCCATACAAAAGAGAGCAAAAGTTAAGTTTTCTCTTGAAGGTATGATAAATAGGAATAATATAAATCAAAAGGGGAGGATAATGGAAATAGAAGACTTTAACACAAATTGAAGTGTAAACCAAAAGGAGTTATGGGATCACAGTGATGCTTAAGAAGCAAGTACCACTAAAAAGTAGATTGAAAGCTACAGGAAGTACATGTCCGAGCACCTAATGGAGATACATTTTCCAAAACAAATGGTATTAAACAATCCCTTTGGCTATGGTTTTAGATCAAGATGATCTGGAATCAGTTGGAAGGGAGTAATTGACCACTGAATTGTACCAATAGGAAATGAACTAAGACAAATGTATTCATGTTTAAAACCCGCAAAAGAGTAATTGTGTCCATAAACCTCTGGTAAAAGATGAAATTATATTACTAGACATTTAGGATGACAGGAGATAATTAAGGACAGTTAGTATTGATCCAAAAACAGATCATGATTACTCAATGAAACTACATTTTAAGATGATCAGACGATCACAAATGAAAAAGGTGGTTGATATTTACAAATGGGTGTTAAGACATATAATTAGATCCAAAATGTAATTAGATTTTACAAATTAAGACAACTACTATTGAAGATAATATTCAGACTGAAGTGGAGAAGCTGCCTGTCCCACTGAGCTACTCCAGCATTTTGTGTCTACCTTCGATTTAAACCAGCATCTGCAGTTCTTTCCTACAGCATAATTAAATATCTATTTTTCAGATTGTTTTCATGTAGATAGCTGCAACTACAGGCATTTGATTTTAATTTTAATTCAAATATAGGCATGTTGAATTGTACTGAAACGAGGAAAATTACATTCTATCAAAAACAAGGAAGATTTGCAAGAGGACATTGACAGGTCAATGAAGTAGTTAGATAAATGGCAAATACAAATCAATGCAGGTGAATGTGAAATAATGCATTTCAGGAAAAGCACCAAAGGTATGTACAGCATAAATGGTAAAATTAGATAGCATAAAAGGTGCAGAGATCGAGGGTGGTGTATGGAGAGATTTTTAAAAGGTTGCAATGAAACTAGAGACAGCTGCAAAAATGTAATGGAATTATGGGATTTTAATAATAGGGGCATTATAGGGTCTTAATAATAGGGAAATTACAGGATTTTAATAATGAGGCACTTAATAATAGGTCAAAGAAGTGACACTGAATTTGTAAAAGATAATACTTAGATAACATTCAGAGTATTGTGTCTAGCTTCAGGCAGGATATTAGAGCCATGCAGTGGGTATAGTGAATAATTTACTAAAAAAACACCAGCACAAGAAATTATTATTAAAAGAGCCTTTTGAAAAGCGATTTCTCACTGAAGCATATAGGGAACAGAGGACCAAATAAAAAGATTTAAAAGCGGCAATAATAGATCAACACAGGAAGGTGGGGTGATTGTCATGGATTGTCAGAACAAAATAGGTAGTTAGAAGAATTTTCTTATGGTAATACCATCACATTTATGTATTTAAACAAAATTTATACCTCACGCTGCCTCGGTAAGGCCAGCAGCATAATCAAGGACGAGTCGCACCTTGGCAACTCCCTCTTCTCCTTTCTCCCATCACGCAAAGGGTATAAAAGTGTGAAAACGTACACCACCAGATTCAGGAACAGTTTCTTCCCAGCTGATATCAGGCAACTGAATCATCCTACCACAACCAGAGAGCAGTGCTGAATTACTATTTCCCATTTGATGACCCTTAGACTATCTTTGATTGGACTTTGCCGGCTTTACCTTGCACTAAACGTTATTCCCTTATGTATCTATACAGTGCAAATGGATCAAATGTGATCATGTATTGTCTTTCTGCTGACTGGTTAACGCGCAACAAAAGCTTTTCACTGTACCACGGTACACGTGACAATAAACTAAATTGCAAATACCAAATTAGAGGTGATCTATGATCGATGTGGGCAAAAAAAAAGGGAGAGATGGGGACATTGAAGTGAGGCTGGCACCTGCACAAGCAAATTCCACCCTTCAATTATATGATTAACCATTCCCCTCAATTGCACTGTAACTGAAATGTAACAGTGTAAATAATGAGTCACCACAGTGATTTTCCAAGTACAGCTCTAACAGTTGAGTTCTATAATATATAAAGCTAGTCATAGGAAGAACCTTTTGTTTTGCACAATGTCATTCATGTAGTTTCTTTAGCAATTCTATGTCTACACTTCCCCTGAAAGAAAAGCTAGTTCTGGTATTTTCTGACCGGTTGAACTTGGAGATTTTAAGCAAATTATCTCGATTTGCACAGAGTCTTATACAAAAGAAATAAGAAGCTTGGGATATGCCTGTCAAAAATGATTCTATCAGACCTTTGTTAAGTGGCTGCTTTGGCAGATAGTCAACATTCCAGATCTTGTGCTATATTTTTAATCAAAATATGTAATTCTTTTGACTCATTCATCACTAATTGTTCAACATGGAGAATTCGCCAAATTTTAAAATGTTTCCATGGTGCTGGACGATTACTGCAGCTTTTCAGCCTTCTGAACACAATAGGTTCATTGTATCTAGTTATTTTTTTTATTACATGATATCTATAAAGTATTTTTCAAAAATAATAGAAGCATTCCTATTCATTGAGAAACCTGAAAGGTATTCTACCGACTGATCAAATTCCAGTTTAAAAAGATACTCTCCCCTGCCAACATTCTCACTGTATTTTTAAATTTAGCTGTGTGGTAGCATTGGGAGCTAGAATGAGCTCTGGTGCAGTGCCAACTATTTTGCCCGAGGTCAATTCCAGATAACTGTAACAAAGGCCAACACCCAGAATACAGAAATAACATCCAATGAGAAATAGGAACACTTATTCATTGGAAAGAATGACAAACCCTCTTTCGTTGAATCACGTTTATTCAACGAGAAGGGAATTAAGCATCAGGCTGGCTACCTCCTAAGATATTTATATGCAAAATGACTAGAATATGATACGCTACCTGTAAAAGCAGTGGAATGAATGAGATCCACTGAAAGTAATTGTGAGCGGCATGGTGGTGCAGCGGCAGAGTTGCTGCCTTACAGCACCAGAAACCCAGGTTCGATCCCGACTACGGGTGTTGTCTGTAAGATGGTACGTTCTCCCCATGACCTGCGTGGGTTTTCTTCGGGATCTCCGATTTCCCCCCACACTCTAAAGACGTACAGGTTTGTTGGTTAATTGGCTTTGCATAATTATAAATTGTCCAGAGTGTGTGTAGGATAGTGCAAGTGGGCAGGTATCGCTAGTTGGCGCAGACTCGGTGGGCCGAAGAGACCGTTTCCGTGCTGTATCTTTAAACTAAACTAGAAACCATTGCTCTTTCTTGATGCTCGATAGTGATCAAGATTATTTAACATGTCCATTGACCGAACAACAATACCAATTGCAATATGATGGTGCTACCTCTGAATATGTTACAGGTTTTTGGGACTGACTGGGTTTTGCCGATTCAATTGAATTTCACTGACAAACCTCTCATAGGTGACAGAGGACCATCCTGTTAATATGCACGAACACTGACAATTGAACAGTTAATTGGACTTTATACAGTTCCCAAAACCATTTTAAACATAGCCCTATACTACTCTGAAGGAAACTAAAAGATCAAAAATCCCAAAACATGTCAAGAGCTCTGCCGTATGCAAAGTCATTTAACAAATGATAACTTGTATCCATATAATTAGCTCATCACATTGCTCAGAAATAACTGACAATAGCTTAAATACAATTAATTACTTTGAAGCGCAGTGTCTTGTGCAGGCAAGTACAGTAACCATTTTTGCACACATTAAACCTCCAAATATAAAATACTGTGAAACCTTAGAATTAAGTTTTAGCGGAATTGATAAGAGCTCCATGAAAGAAAGCTGCTTAGATCAATATCATGTACATATGCTCCACTTGAGGCAAGAGAGCAAGCACACACAGCTTTAATGTTTCATTTGAAGGAAGTGCCACATGCAATTTAAGCAAAGGTAGCTGAAACTTTCAATCAAAAGTAAGGTTTTTGTGAAGGTAATGTACATTTGTTTCACATTTTTAGACTCTTTTTACAAAATGAGTAAACTATGGGTCGGTATTCTTTATGGGCAATTATTTATTCTCCTGACAACTTGTCAATGGTTATTGTTTGTGCAAAGAGCAAATACAGCATAATGACTGAAAAGCACTAGTCAAAGATAATTTTATAATATGAATATTATATGAGTATAAACTGATTAAGATTCAGTCTGAAGAACAGTCCCGACCCGAAACAGCGCCTATCTATGTTCATCTGAGATGCTGCCTGACTTACTGAGCTATTCCAGGTCTGTCTTTTTTAAACCAGCATCTGCAGTTCCTGGTTTCTGAATATTAAGATATTGGGCTTGTTTAAGCAGATTTTATATGGGATACATACAAAGGACAGACCTATAATTTTGTAATAAAAGTTCTGGATTAAAGCAACTGAACACAGCAAAATGAGTGGCACAGTGGGTCGTGCTGCTGCCTCACATGTCTAGAGGGATACAATCCTGACCTCTGGTGCGGTCTGCATTTTCTCCTTGTGAATACATGATTTCTCCAGTTTATTCGCAATTTCAAAAGTCTTGCTGATCAGTAAGTTAACTGGTTGCTGTAAAATTACATCTGACGTATGTGAGTGGCAGGAGATTGAGATAGACTTGAACGGAACGAGTCAATCATACAGAAACAGTCATTCCACAGTCATACAGACTCTTCGGCTCAACTTGCCCAAGCTGCCCCATCCACACTAGTCCCACTTGCCCAAATGTCTGTTTGGATGCACGAGTTGTTGGGAACTAAGGGAGGATAATTGGAATTGTTCAGAGCTGGCAAAGACTCAGTGGGCTGAATGGCACAAATCTAAATAAATGAGAAGTGAGAAATAGGAACAGGAAAAGGCCATATGGCTCATCGTGCCTGCTCTGAAATGTAACAAGATTGTGTCTCATAATCTATCGCAAACATCATTTTGCTACACCAGATCCCTTGATTCTTCCAACGATCAGATATTATTAATCTGAGTATTGAATGCATAGTGACTGAACTACTTCCAGCCTCCAGGAAACAGAATCCCAAAGATCCATCATCAGTGAATTAACTTACTTCACATTGTTTGCCAATTTATCAAAACCTCTTAAATTTAAAATATGCCACATATATTAATTCCTTCTTATCTATTCTATAAATTGACGACTCTGCTCAATTACATTATTATTATGTACCTTCCTGACAACACATCATTATAAATTGCAGCATTTTTCCAACTACTGATATCACACTAAAAGGTTCAGTTCCCTTTTAATTTTTTTTCCTTTCTTCCTTCAGCAGTGGGATCACATTTGCTACGTTCTAATCTATCGGAACCAGTTGAGAATCCAAGGTGGTAGCTTTGAGAAGATATCTAAATCTTCCATATCCCCATAACCACTTCTTGCAAAACTCTTGAATCCTTGAGACATACGTTTCAGGAACATTTCTCTATCACAAAAGGGATCTCTTCTTCTCAAAGCAAAGAATATTTAAAGGAAAAAAAAAAAAAATCACATCCTCTTACAGGTGCAATTACAGAAAACATTTCAGTTTCAGCATCAATTATAGTGGTAGTGTGGTAGCTGGGGGAATTGCTGTTAAAGTCACAGCTGTTAAACATTTAGAAGACGGGATGGTTCATTCTACTCCAAGTTGTGCAATAAATACTATATTTAGCTAAAAGCTTTAAAATGAATGTGTTTGTTTAATTGAGCAATATAGGTCATGTTTTTAATATTTGTATTTTCATAAACTTTTCAAATTTAAAGCAGCTTTATTCATTTGTGGTAGTTCAATACTCTTACCATTTAAACAAATGAGATCTTATTCTCAGCTGCAAGTGTTTTTTTCCCCCCCACTTTTGGGTTTTTAAATTGGTCATTCCAGCCATAAGGGTCATTGGATTTGCATACAAATTCTACCTTGACCATTTACAACATCAAAACATCATATGATAAGAAATGTGTTTTGATTTTTTTTAAATGGCACCCATAGTAAACTCATCAGAGTGGATAGTGGTCCTTGACTGATTCTTGCCACAGTATGGAAGTACTTATGGTTAAATAGAAAGATTCAAAGCTGTTTATCCATCACATTATGAAGGGGACAAAGGTATAAAAATTATTGAAAGCAGAAATTACTGCAAACTTCCATACCAAAATCAGTATCAACTCAAGTACTTTTTTGCTCTTCACTTAGAAAAACATGAAAGTCAGGATAAGCCACGTGATAGGATTTAGATAATTAACATACTGACAATTACTGCCACAGCTCATACAATTATCACATTAAACATTACCATAATTATGTTAAAGATAATCAATATTTTGTCTCATCAAGACTGGTTAATTTGGTAATCAATTATTGTGAAAGCCCCAATGTTAGGATAATCCGTAGGATGCATGTTTTACATTTGCTGTTTTGAATGCAAAATTTTTGAATGCAAGTATTTTTACATCAGGAAAAACAGGACACAGATGGTGAAGGTCAAGGCTGAGTCACATAGCACCTGCTTATAAAGACCTTGCTGACAGGCTTTTGTTGAAGCAAGTGCCCTAGACCTAGGTCTGTTTTGTAGACACTGTTCTTTTGAGTGAATTCTGAATAATTAAGATCTCCAAACCTGGAATAATCCAGCACCTTCAATTTGCAATGGGTGATGGAACATCAAAAGATTTGAGATGCACAGTAATAGCTAAAAACGTTTGCTGAAGATTTAAGACACAAAATTCAGTGACAAAAGCAGTATTTCAATCTGCTATGTCTTTGATACTGACAGTAAAATGATAAACTGAGAGTAAAATAGAAACAAAGGTTAAATTTGAACTATCCGAACAAAAACACCAGAATTTGTTTTAGGATGGGATACAGGATTTGCTAATTACATGTTGAGTGATTTAGCAGGTTCAAATATGATCACAGCTTCAAACCCTGCATTGACAAGATGAGGTAACACCTGAACAGTGGCTTTTCTAAAAAAGCTCACATTATCCCGATCAAGATTTTGGAATTGCCAGACACTGCCACCCGCCACCCCCCCCACCCCCCCCCCCCCCCACCTCTTTTTTTTAAACAGTGTCCATCACCCAACACGGAAAAGGTTTGCTCAAATATAGCAAAGGCAAAAGCTGCATCGGGATCCATTTTTCTCATGAATGCAACAATCCCACTTTGAGAGGATCTTACAGTGAATTGACTAATGCTCATGTTTAGAAAGGAATTTCCCACCATTCATCACACGTGCACCTCTGCCACTGTTTGCTGCAGAAAATTAAAGCTAAAGTGTTAGAGAATGCATGGGAGATAGCAATAAAGCGTTTTATCTTTCACATATGACAATATCAAGGACATCATTTTAATACAACTAGCCCAAAGAAATAAGAAACATACACTCCACCTGGGAATGATAACTAGACCACCTTAAAGGAGAGAAGTAAAGGCGATCCAACATTTTTGTTGTGTTTTTGTCATCTCAAAATAATTCTTTGCATTTAAATTAAGCTACTAACACCTAAAACTGTGTGGCAAATATGTTTAAAGCTGATGCATTGATCTTTTATTGCTGCACAAACTAACAATTTATGCAGATTCAAGCACATAAGTTTAATCTTAGATTTTACTATCCAAATACTTCAGAGACAAAAATTGACAATTAAATTACATAGATTTTGACAAAGTCTGGGTATTGCAGACAACCACTTCCAAAGATGTTCGCTAAATCTCAAGATATGTATAGAAACATAGAAAATAGGTGGAGTAGGCCATTTGGCTCTGAGCCAACACCACCATTCAATATGATCATGGCTGATCCAGAATCAGTACCCCGTTCCTGCTTTCTCCCCATATCCCTTGAGTGTTATGCAGAAGTATATTGATAACCTGCAAGTAGTTATTGATTTACTTATTACATTGAATCTCTAAGCTACTTTACTTTGTTCTGGAACAAATTTCTGGAACAAGTCAATCTTTCAGCAAATCACAATGCAACCTTCAAGATCAACCAGTTTAACAATTTCCGAATCATAAGCAGAGAAACAGACCCTTACACTAATGACCAACAAATGTCTGCTCCATCCATAGATCAGGATTGAATGCAGATTGCTTTAAGCTGCGAGGCAGCAGCTCCACTAACATAAATGATTTCAGATGATTTTGATATTCTGATTTATAAATAGTTCCACTTATCGTTAGGAAAGTTGGATTACAATTTGTCATGGACAATTTTTGCAACAAATGCTGAAAATCCAAAATGTTCAATTGTGTTATCAGGTATTAAACATATAGTTCGGTCGGTGTCAGAGCACAAAGTTGCAACAACTCTACAGATGCTGCTTAAGCAAGCCATTCCAGGTTCCATATCCATTCATTGGAGAGCAATTGCTGCAGTGGAAGAGGCAAGTATGACGTTTACTTCTCTTGACTTTAATTTAGTTATGTTTATTTTAATTGTTTAAGTATTAGGAGTTTTAAATGTTTTCGTTTTAAATGTTTTCATTTTTTGTTATTAATTAATTTGTAGTAGTTTGTTTTTTTAATATTTTTTAGTTTGTTTTTTAATATTTCTAAATATCAGAGTGCCTATACTGTTAATCTCTTCATAGCTTAACAACTCACTAAGGATTTGGACGCCTTCATCCAACAAATTAAAAACTGATGCAAATTAGCTAACTTAGTTCTTGGCGTGTGACTTAGTTGTGATTTGGCTTGCAATTGACTAGAAAATTTAGACCATAAATTAAGAGAAAACTGGCAAACAGAATGCAAACCTAATTAGCAATACAAATCTTAACGCTGGTTTTGATTTGCATACACTTGCACATGTACCAGTCCAGCATTGACAATTTGAAGATGCAACATTATTCAGTCTGTGAATTCAATTTCAAGAGTTACTAATTTTAAATCCATGTATCAAACTGTTGCAAGAATATTTTCAAATGCTTGAAATTGATGTAATTAGATTGTGCTTTGTTACATTAAATACATTCCATTATGATTTTAAGTAATAACACTTACCATTCCTGGACATTCCAGGGTTCTCTTCCTGTAGCTAAAAGCATTCTTTCAAATAATACACAATACACAATCCCCCTTGCTTTATGTTTATAACATTGCCTCATTTGTAATTTCACTTAAATTAACTAAAATCTGAAAAAAGAATGTATACAATACTTTAAACAATGTTCATAAATCCATAGTGTTGCAACATAGAATGAAATTATATTTAATCCTGAAAATTGGAAGTATCAACCTATCAAAGTATTCTCAGGTCACATGCAGAAATTGCTAATAAATATTTGAAAGAGAATATTGTACATAGAATTGTAACAAGCTTGTATTTAAATTGAAACACTCCTCAGCCGAATGATTAAAATGGTGGAAATTTAGGGTTAATTCTGGAAGATTACAATTGCAGTTGGAAATTTATACCAGAAGAATTTCAGTAACTTTAATATAGCAGGCAATACTTGCCATGTCAGGAAAACATACTTCTACAATGTTTTCTTGAGCGTTAATGGGATCCACTATTTTCAGTCAGTGCAAATATAAGCTATTTCGCCCTGCCCTTTGTCCATACTTGCATACTCCTACTTTCTTCTCTCTCATCACAAACATTGGATGTTATTAAAAATTGATGTTTTAACCACTAATGCCCATGGTTGCTTCACCAAAATAATCACTTTGGGATAAGAGTGGAGTTGAAGAAACCTATGAACAATGAGTGTCAGTTTTTAAAAATTCTTTAATTTAGTATCAAGGTACACAGACATCCTTGTCATTAATGTTGAATTCAATTCAAGAGTATTCAGCCACCCCTTCAAAATCCCACTAATTTTATTTTACAGTCTTGCTTATACACAGTATTTAACTTTCTGGCCCAAATAAATAGTTCAATTTAAGTGCAACACCCATCAAATAAATTGTTCATTTTTTCCTATACATCAATTGATCACAAAGGGGTTAGCACTTCAGAACACCAAGGTCTCCCCTTCTCTCCAACTTACCTGAAATTTTCTGCTGCACGTTAATGTCATTTTGAAGCTTCTCGTGGTTAATGTCCTGAGGTGGATTTTCAGGTACGACCAGCTGGTCATTCGTTGCAGTCAGAGTTAAAAAAGTGCTGATCACCAGAATAATAAGCCCAATCCAGAGAATAATCTGAAATATTACAAACAAAGCTGTATCAAACTTGACATTTGTATATTTAAAACATCAATAGCTAACGATAACTCGTAACTACAGTGCCCTCCATAATGTTTGGGACAAAGACCCATCATTTATTTATTTGCCTCTGTACTCCACAATTTGAGATTTGTAATAGAAAAAAAACACATGTGGTTAAAGTGCACATTGTCAGATTTTAATAAAGGCAATTTTAAGTGTTTCACTTTCCACAGATGCTGCCTGACCTGCTGAGAATTTGCAGCCTTTCTGATTTTGTTTTTATAACTAGTTTAAATTGTATCACGCTGTTAAGATGCCCTTCAACAATGTATCATGTTGCCATGTTTATGGATAGATAGGACAGGTTTGGAGGGATATGAATAAAATGCTGGCAGGTGGGACTAGTGTAGCTGGGACATGTTGGCCGGCATGGGCAAGTTGGGTCGAAGGGCCTGTTTCCACACTGTATCACTGTGACTTTATGTTAAGAGCAAGTTCAGCTCTGGAGTGAATGAGATTGCACTGAAACTGGCTCCAGGGAGAAAGGAAAGAGAAGATTTGCCACTATTTCAAAGCAGAAGAGATCATACTTCAAACACTTAGTAAATGCAAATCAGCACTGTTTTCAAATTCATTTGATAATCAAATTATATTTTCAATAATTAAAGAGATTTATAGATAAAAACAGCAATTTTTAATCTAATCCTCTGTAGATTTAATCCAGTGAAAAAGAGCTACCCCACTGAAGTGCGAGCCTTGGCAATGTGCCGGAAAATATACAGAGTTTGATATTTATTATAAGCTTTATCAGCATGGACATCAATGCCAAGTGGGTGGTGAATTCTGAGAGTTTGAGGTGTACAGGTACAATTTGAGCACAATCCTTTATATAAGCAATCGTTCAACAGAGATCATTCAACAGCAGAAACATAGCTGCGTCAGCTTTGTAACATTTGTCATCTACCAACACCATCAAATCAGTAGAGTGTGGGTTCAGACATATAACCTAGCTTGACACTTCAGTTCAATATTAAATCAACGCTGCACTGATAAATGCACTGTTCTTTCGTGATGGAAGATGGAGCCTCCAATTAACATCATAAACAGACAAAAGAAAATCCATGACTTAAAATGAACCAAGCCAAAATAAAATATCGAAATAGCAAGCAAGAAAAAGCAAGATAATCATACAGCTATTGGCAGGATGTCATTAAGTTGGAAAAAGTGAAGAAAAGATTCACCATATGTTTACCTGGACATCCAGGCTTGCATTGTAGGGGGAGGCTGGGACGTTTTTCTTTGGAGCGTGCAAGGCTGTGGGGTGATCTTAGTGTGCGAAATCATGTGGAACATAGATTTTTAAAATGAACGCTCAGTCTTCTTCCAGGGTGGAAGATTTTATAACTGGAGCGCACAGGGTTAAGGTGAGAGGGTAATGATTTAATAGAACATAGAACAGTACAACACGTGAACAGGCCCTTTGATCCACGCCCGCGCCGAGCATAATGGGACGACAGATGGCACAATGGGCTAAGTGTTCGGCTGGCAACCGGAAGGTAGCTGGTTCGAATCCCGCTTGGAGTGCATACTGTCATTGTGTCCTTGGGCAAGACACTTCACCCACCTTTGCCTGTGTGTGAATGTGTGTGAGTGACTGGTGGTGTCGGAGGGGCCGTAGGCGCAGATTGGCAGCCACGCTTCCGTCAGTCTGCCCCAGGGCAGCTGTGGCTACAGAAGTAGCTTACCACCACCGAGTGTGACTGAGGAGTGAATGAATAATGCGATGTAAAGCGCCTTGAGTATTAGAAAGGCGCTATATAAATCCCATCCATTATTATTATTATTATTATTAATGATGAGACCATCTCTTATCTGCCTGCACATAATCCATATCCTTCCATTCTCTGCAAATCCATATACAGGTACCTATCCAAAAGTCTCTTAAATGTCACTATCCTATCTGTCACAACCACCACTCCTGGCCACTTGTTCCAGGCACTCACTACCCTCTGTAAAAAAAACTTTTTAAAAACTTGCCCCTTAAGTGAGAAACATTGTCCCTCTCACCTTAAAGCTATGCCCTCTAGAATCAGATTTTCCATCCAGTAAAAGGTTTTGACTGTCTCCCCTATTCATACCTCTCATAATTTCATACTCTATCAGGTCTCCACACAATCTCTGGCATTCCAGAGCACAAAATCCAAGTCTGCCCAAATTCTCCCTGTAGCTAATAATCCCTAATCCTTATAACAAATGTAAAGCACTTTGGCCAACGAGAGTTGTTTGTTAAATGTGCTATATAAATAAATGTGACTTGACTTGACTAATTCAGGTATAATTCTGGTTAACCTCCGCTGCACCCTTTTCAAAGCCTCCACATCCTTCCTGTAATGGGGGGGGGGGGGGGGGGGGGGGGCAGAACTGCAAGCAATGCTTCAAATGTGGCCTAACCAAAGTCTTATAAAGCTGCATCATGACTTCCTGATTATTACACAATGCCCTAACCTATGAAAGGAAGCATACCATATGCCTTTTTTTGCTACTCGTGTTGCCCTTTTCAATAGGGTCCTGAGAGTCAACCTTTTCACTCTGGGTATCTGGAATTGGACACAAAAAGCTGGAGTAACTCAATGGGACAGGCAGCATTTCTGGAGAAGGAATGGGTGATGTTTCGGGTCGAGACCCTTCTTCAGACTGGGCCTCGATCCGAAACGTCGCCCATTCCTTCTCTCCAGAGATGCTGCCTGTCCCGCTGAGTTACTCCAGCTTTTTGTGTCCATCTTCGGTTTAAACCAGCATCTGCAATTCTTTCCTACACACGGGTATCTGGAATCGATGCAAATTCAATAATGACTTTCAAAAGACATTTGGACAGATACATGGATAGGAAGGTTTCAGAGGTATGTGTGCCAAATGCTGGTAAATGTCATTAACCCAGAATGCCAACTTGGTTGGCATAGATAAGGTGGGCAAAAGGGTCTGCTTCCACACTCTACAACTATACTAGACCAAGTGGGGGGGGGGGGGGGGGGCGGCATGCAGCGTCACACACACTAACTATCCCCCCCCCCCCGCACTCACGCTAATTACCCCCCTTGGGGGGAGGAGAGGAGAGGGGGGGGGAGGAGAGGAGAGGGGGGGGGGGGGGAGGAGAGGAGAGGAGAGGAGAGGAGAGAGGGGGGTTGAAGAGGAGAGGGGGGGGGAAGAGGAGAGGGGGGGGGAAGAGGAGGGGGGGGGAAGAGGAGAGGGGGGAAGAGGAGAGGGGGG
Organism: Amblyraja radiata; assembly: GCF_010909765.2. Classification (NCBI taxonomy): domain Eukaryota; kingdom Metazoa; phylum Chordata; class Chondrichthyes; order Rajiformes; family Rajidae; genus Amblyraja; species Amblyraja radiata. Next base: position 19,179,163 of record NC_045981.1, on the reverse strand, counting down.
GAAGAGGAGAGGGGGGGGAGAAGAGGAGAGGGGGGGGGAGAAGAGGAAGAGGGGGGGGGACGAGGAGAGGGGGGGAAGAGGACTGAGGGGGGGAAGAGGAGAGGGGGGAAGAGGAGAGGGGGGGAAGAGGACGAGGGGGGGAAGAGGAGAGGGGGGGAAGAGGAGAGGGGGGGGAAGAGGATGAGGGGGGAAGAGGCGAGGGGGGCGGAAGAGGAGAGGGGGGGGAAGAGGAGAGGGGGGGGAAGAGAACGAGGGGGGGGGGGGAGAAGAGGAGAGGGGGGGAGAGAAGAGGAGAGGGGGGGAGAAGAGGAGAGGGGGGGAGAGAGAGAGGAGAGGGGGGGGGAGAAGAGGAGAGGGGGGGGGAGAGGAGGAGAGGGGGGGGGAGAGGAGAGGGGGGGGAGAAGAGGAGAGGGGGGGGGGAGAAGAGGAGAGGGGGGGGGAGAAGAGGAGAGGGGGGGAGAAGAGGAGGGGGGGGGGGAGAGGAGAGGAGAGGGGGGGGAGAAGAGAGAGGGGGGGGAGAAGAGGAGAGGGGGGGGAGAAGAGGAGAGGGGGGGGGGAGAAGAGGAGAGAGGGGGGGGAAGAGGAGAGGGGGGGGAAGAGGAGGAGAGAGGGGGGGGAAGAGGAGAGAGGGGGGGGGAAGAGGAGAGAGGGGGGGGGGAAGAGGAGAGAGGGGGGGGAAGAGGAGAGGGGGGGGAAGAGGAGAGGGGGGGAAGAGGAGAGGGGGGGGGGGAAGAGGAGAGAGGGGGGGGAAGAGGAGAGAGGGGGGGAAGAGGAGAGAGGGGGGGGGAAGAGGGGAGAGGGGGGGGGAAGAGGAGAGGGGGGGGAAGAGGAGAGGGGGGGAAGAGGAGAGAGGGGGGGGAAGAGGAGGGGGGGGGGGAAGAGGAGAGAGGGGGGAAGAGGAGAGGGGGGGGAAGAGGAGAGGGGGGGGGAAGAGGAGAGGGGGGGGGGAAGAGGAGAGGGGGGGGAAGAGGAGAGGGGGGGGGAAGAGGAGAGGGGGGGGAAGAGGAGAGGGGGGGAAGAGGAGAGGGGGGGGGGAAGAGGAGAGGGGGGGGAAGAGGAGAGGGGGGGAAGAGGAGAGGGGGGGGAAGAGGAGGGGGGGGGGAAGAGGAGAGGGGGGGGGGAAGAGGAGAGGGGGGGGAAGAGGAGAGGGGGGGAAGAGGAGAGGGGGGGGAGGGGGAGAGGAGAGGGGGGGGGAAGAGGAGAGGGGGGGGGGGGGAGAGGAGAGGGGGGGGGAAGAGGAGAGGGGGGGGGGGAGAGGAGAGGGGGGGGGGGAAGAGGAGAGGGGGGGAAGAGGGGAGGGGGGGGAAGAGGAGAGAGGGGGGGGGAAGAGGAGGGGGGGGGAAGAGGAGAGGGGGGGAAGAGGAGAGGGGGGGAAGAGGAGGGGGGGGAAGAGGAGAGGGGGGGAAGAGGAGAGGGGGGGGAGGGGGAGAGGAGAGGGGGGGGGGAGGAGGGGGGGGGAAGAGGGGAGGGGGGGGGAGGGGGAGAGGAGAGGGGGGAAGAGGAGAGGGGGGGAAGAGGAGAGGGGGGGAAGAGGAGAGGGGGGAAGAGGAGAGGGGGGGAAGAGGAGAGGGGGGGGGAGGGGGAGAGGAGAGGGGGGGGGAGGGGGAGAGGAGAGGGGGGGAAGAGGGGGGGGGGGGGGGGAGGGGAGAGGGGGGGGGGATTCATTAAAGATGACACAATTTGAACACAACTTCCTAGCCAGCAGGTTCTCACTTTGCTGAGAGTTGCACCAGCAGGAGAAGCTCATGCACGAGTAAGAATTCTTGTTGTGTCTGCTGCATACGAAGGTGTATGCACGTTGCTCTACCTGCAGGTTGTGTTCCACCTGTAAGCAGTGTTCCCCCCCCCCCGATGTCAGAGTCAAAGTCAAAGCCCCCGGCGGGCGATGGCGAATTGTCCCGTGGCCATTAAAGCCACGCCGGGTGATGCAAGGTCGCATACCGGGTCTTGGTGTTAGAGCCCCCGACGCGCGCTCGCAATCCCGCGACCATTCCAAGCCGCGCGGGGCGGTGTTGTAAGGCCCCGCTCCAGGTGCTCTTCAACCCCGCAACTCGGGCGGGAGAAGTCGCCGTTGCGGGAGCCCGGAAAAGCGGTCTCCCTCCAGGGACCCACAGGCTCCCGGTGTCACTGTCCGCCAAACCCGCAGTTGCAGCCACCGAATCTCCGGGGGTCGGGCCGCAGCAGCGTCCACCACAGCTCCACCCGCTCTGGACTCGGCCAGCTCCGCGACGGTGAGGTGAGTAGTCGGCACCACAGCCCCCGGTCTTCCTGTTGGAGGCCGCTCCTCGTTGCAGCCCCAACGACAACGGAGACCCGACAAAGAAAAGGTCGGGTCTCCCGTGCAGGGAGAGATTTAAAAGTTACCCCCTCCCCCCCCACACCACCCCCACCCCCCACACACACACATACCCCAACAAAAAATAACAAAAACTACATAAAAACATAGACATAAAATAATAAAAACGCAGACGGACTGCAGAGGCCGCTGCTGACGAGAGTCGCGCCGCCTACAGGACCAAGGACTTCAAACAAATTCTTTAGGAAATCCCATTGTTCTTTGTGAACATACCCAAGCCCTCAAGGTTTGCAACACTCTCCTTATAAACTATGTTCAAAGTATATTTCAGGCATTACATCTGAAAGCTATTTAATTATATTTCTTGATTTAAGTACAAAGTTCAGGTTTCAATGTCATATTGTGGAGTGCCAACCATTAAGGCTTTGTGCCCAACCTTTCTTAACACAGCATGGGACCTAACCAACTGTTAAATCCATTCTGTGGCCAGGACTTGACATTTACAATGGGAAGAGGCCATTGATTAGCCTGAAGCCAGTTTAATTAGGGAAACAACAAGCACCTCAGCAGATATTACATTCTTAAATGTCTGCACTCTTTTTTCCAATGTCAAATGAAGAGTCAAAGTTAACAGAAGATATGGCTGTGGCTCTATCTACCCATTTTTAAATATCCTAGCAATACTTACACCCAGCCTGGCAGACAGAGTGCTGAAGCATTGCTGATACACACATAAAAGATACACAAGCACCTTTTGGGATTCCAGAAGAAAGAGCAAAGAGCAAATTATTTTCTATTATTAATCAAATAGCAATATTTTCTATCTTCAACTTTCAGGTTCATAGAAGAAAATTTGAGACTTTCATTACACCTATACTGTTCTTATAATCCAGAGGCTTATCTGACATCATAAAACAATACATTATCACAAAAAGTAAAGCTTAGAAACAATTTGTAGTAAAATAATAATTAAAGAAATGCCTTGAAATATGTCAGTATCCAATTAATCTTGAGTTGCGAGATTCACAAAATGCCCCAACTTTGGTCTTAAGGAAATATCAGAAACCATTAGAAATGTTACTGCCCATTAACAATACTTTTACTCAGAAACCACAATTTACTTCTGCAATTCATCTGCCAAAATGGATTGGGTTTATAGCCTGAATTTCCTTCCTCAACTGTTTGAAATACATGCTCATTTTTTATCCTTTTTTTTTAATAAGATTGACAATTGCCAGAATTTTTAAAAATCCTTCAGACTGTATTTGTATCCCTTGAACAAAATCATAATTTAAAATTGCAATAGTAGGTGGATTTAAGGTAAAAATCTCATTACTCTTTTAAGTGGACTGAACAGTCCACTAGTTGGATTTCCCCCCAAAGCAACATATTAATACATGTGTCAATGTATTTTGCATGTTTTGCATGGATGCCACTTCCATGTTGGAAAATGAAACAAAGGCTGGAACTCAGCTGTCACAAAAACAGACTGCTTTCTGGCAGATATATAGCAGTTGCTAAGCCAAGAGAAACATCTGGATTTCAAGGCAGGAAACAGAAAATCACAGTAAATAATATGTCATAAAGCCATAGTTTTCTTTTAACAATTCCTTTATAAATTGTAACATGATATATTTCAATTTATAGCTTTAAACATTGCCAATTTTCATAAATATAATGCACTTTAAATTCCCATAAATTTAATAGCCTAGTTTAGCCACACCCAAGATTGACTGAAGAGAAAATAAATGGCTTTCAGAAGGTGCAGGTTAGGTGAAATTCCAACCTGGATCCAAGGAATCTGGCAATAAAACCATACTTTCTTCAGAGTGTACTTGAAAAAGAAATCAGAGTAATTTTAGTTGTATAAAGATTGCTCTGTTAGCTAATTGTTACATGCAGTTGGCTTTCTAAACCAGTTTGCTACAAGCCTCTGAATGTTCCAGTGCTACTCGTTTCCAAATCCACCTGCCAGTTTAGGAAATGTCTAATGAGAAAGTCATGAAAATTATGCCAAAATAGTTGATAAATCTGCATTGATGAAAGCAAGTTTATAATTATAGCATTATTATAAAGCACATCTATGTAGTAATGTGGTGTTAATATAGATGTGCGTTAATATTTGGGTATTAGCACTTCCCAAATACAAACTTTCCCATTTAAACCAGATGTGAAAATATCTGAATTTCACTCGTGTATCTGGCACTCTCAACCAACATTCTAAAAGCAATTCATCCTTAAACACCAGCTGTAATATCAATTGTCGCAGCAGGATGAGTGATAAATACTTCAATTTAACATTCACTGAGAATTAAATGTAATACGAGCAAGGTGCCACCAGCAAGCGGAGATACAGACCAAAGAAAAACAAATAAGGGTGAGAGCAATGGTCTATGCACAACGGCGTGCCAGTGGATTAATATAATTTCTTCCTTATGTACAAAAAATGCAGTTGCAGAACGGGATTCATTGGGGAAAATAGAATATGAATACTGAATCCACAATGCAGAAATTTCAGTTCCAAGCTATCCTGATTATAGATCAAAGTGCATAATTTGTCTGTATCAAATAAGCTAAACCCTCAAAGCATTGTATGGGATGGTAATAATAAGCATAAATTGTATCACTATGACCACAGATCTTCAAACCGAGGAGCTGAAATTAGCAAAGACCATTTTAAAAATAGGCTTTCCAAACTATAAAGACCTAAATAGAGGTGCTCCAATCTGGCATAAATGGTACTCCTAGGATGTTAATATCTAGCAGTTCCCAGCACACAACAGTAAACTTTCAAAAAGCTCTCTGCTTTTCATATTAGTGGATTAAGTTGCAGCATCGAATGTCAAATGTACAAAATTCCAAATGCCAAATCAAAATTTTATATTATTGAACCAGTTTATTAACTCAACTTTCCTCTACAGTACGGCGAAACCTCAAGAAATGGATTACATCTTTGCTAGAGGATACACTTTCAATTTATCACCAATATTGTCAACCGGAAAACAGAAGATAGAACAGTACAGCACAGGAACAGGCCCTTTGGCCCACTATGTCAATGCTGAACATGTCACAACCACAGTGCCCTCCATAATGTTTTGGACAAAGATTCATCATTTATTTATTTGCCTCTGTACTCCACAATTTGAGATTTATAATAGGAAAAAAAAAAATCACATGTGCACATTGTCAGATTTTATTAAAGGCCATTTTTCTACATTTTGGTTTCACCGTGTAGAAATTACAGCTGTTTATGGGTGATTCTTCAGTAAGTGTTTACTTTTAAGTTTCTGGAAACCCGAAAATAATTTTCTTTTTAAATTAATTTGAAACTTTGAATGTTGTTATACATAGATGAACATCTCTACTATGAGAAAAATATATGTTTGGCGCAATCTTTTAGAGAATTGAATTTATTTTTTGGCTCTTCTTTTTCCAGGTTACACATTGCATTCAGTCATATCCGTCATATTTTTATGATGAACAACACAGCAAAATAACTGATTTAAGAATATAAATCATTTTTTTGTCGCTGTCTTTCAAATTATAGAGTATCTTCCTCAAATAAACCACCAAAAAAAATAATTCAGTCTAACGCATTGATTTTAAACTTTCGTAACAGTTTACTGCCGAAAAAAGTGGTGATTTTCAGCAAGAATGGTAACCTTCACATAATATTTCACCAACTTCCTCTCAAACAACATTAACTTCAGATGAATAGGCAGAAGCATACTGTTCATTTATCAATTACAATTGATAATTATGGTAATTGTTGTCTTATTTTTTTTTACACATTATGAGCATAAAATACTCATGTGACGGACATGACTCAGCATGGTGGAGATGATCGAGTTTGGGAGCGCCGCGTGATGGAGATGACTAAAACTATCTTTGGGGCTGGGGCTGGGGCTACTTACCCCCGATCTCCATCTCCAGCCGGACACAAAGCCCTCGCATCTTCCCGTGACGCGATGTCCCTCTCCACGCCCGGCCCTATTCAGCCCTTGTTCCCCGGTGGGTGGGAGAATAAGAGCTGAAGAGGGCCAGGCGTGGAGAGGGACATTGGGTCACAGGAAGATGCGACGGCTGCAACAGGCCTTTGCAACCAGCTTCAGCCGGACACAAAGCCCCGTTGCAGCCATCGCATCTAATCGCAAAAGGATTGGCAGGCCAAGGAAGACCTCCACAGCTGATGACAGAAGAATTCTCTCTATAATAAAGAAAAATCCCATAACACCTGTCCAACAGATCAGAAACACTCTTCAGGAGTCGGGTGTGGATTAGTCAATGACCACTGTTCGCAGAAGACTTCATGAACAGAAATAGAGGATACACTGCAAGAAGCAAACCACTGGTTAGCTGCAAAGATAGGATGGGCAGGTTACAGTTTGCCAAGAAGTACTTAAAAAAGCAACCACAGTTCTGGAAAAACAGATGGACAGATGAGATGAAGATTAACTTATATTAAGAGTGATGGCAAGAACAAAGTATGGAGGAGAGAAGGAACTGCCCAAGAAATGGGGGGGGGTTATGTATAAACACTGTGGTAATTTCTACATGGTGAAACCAAAATGTGTAAAAATGGCCTTAATTAAAATCTGACAATGTGCACTTCAACCACATGTGATTTTTTCTATTGCAAAACTCAAATTGTGGAGCACAGAGGCAAATATATAAATGATGGGAATTTGTCCCAAATATTATGGAGGGCACTGTAACTCTAATCTGCCTCCACATAATCAATGTCCGTCCATTTCTTGCCTGTATACGCTCCTGTCCAAAAATCTCTTAAATGCCACTATGGTACCTGCCTCCACCACCACCCCCAGCAGCGCATTCCAGGCACTCGCCAGCCTGTGTAAAAATGGCCTTCGAGCCTGCACCGCCATTCAATATGATCATGGCTGATCATCCAACTCAGTATCCCGTACCTGCCCCCTCTCCATACCCCATGATCCCTTTAACCACAAGGGCCACATCTAACTCCCTCTTAAATATAGCCAGTGAACCAGCCTCAACCACTTTCTGTGGCAGAGAATTCCACAGATTCACCACTCTGTGTGATATTTTTTTTCCTTCTCATCTCGGTCCTAAAAGACTTCCCCCTTATCCTTAAACTGTGACCCCTTGTTCTGGACTTCCCCAACATCGGGAACAATCTTCTTGCATCTAGCCTGTCCAACCCCTTAAGAATTTTGTAAGTTTCTATAAGATCCCCCCTCAATCTTCTAAATTCCAGCGAGTACAAGCCGAGTCCATCCAGTCTTTCTTCATATGAAAGTCCAGGCATCCCAGGAATCAGTCTGGTGAACCTTCTCTGTACTCCCTCTAGGGCAAGTCTTTCCTCAGATTAGGAGACCAAAACTGTATGCAATACTCCAGGTGTGGTCTCACCAAGGCCCTGTACAACTGTAGTAGAACCTCCCTGCTCCTATACTCAAATCATTTTGCCATCCAACGTTACCCCTTTTCCTTTATTTATTATTGATATACTTAAAATTTCATTAGATTCTCCTTAACCTTCTCTGTCTGAGCTATCTTTTTACCATCATGATTTTCTTCTGATGTAGTCTCCTGCATATCCTGTCCACCCACAGGGATTCACTTGATCCTAGCTGCCTTTACTGACCCATATCTTCATTTTTCAGACCGGAACCTCAATATCCTGTCGGCCAGAGTGTAAGCATGCCTTTGCAGTGTATAAGGCAAAATGAACATTGCAATAAACTGTGCACACAAGCAGGTGCAAACGGATGCAGTTAAAAGTCAACATTTTCATCAGGTCTCTTGAGGGTTAGGGTGATGACGGCCAGAGAGACCAGTGGAGAGGGAAAAGCAGGCGACGGAAGACGGCAGAAGGGAAGAGGCAGTCTAGTATTCTGATAACATCATTCTACTTAGTATATCGAGTAGCGAGCGAGCGAGCTAGCGATCTAGCGAGCGATCGAGCGAGTCGATATCGAGCGATTCGAGCTAGCGAGCGAGCTATCGATCTAGCTTAGCTATCTATCGATCTATCTATCGATCTATCTATCTATCTATCTATCTATCTATCTATCTATCTATCTATCTATCTATCTATCTATCTATCTATCTATCTATCTATCTATCTATCTATCTATCTATCTATCTATCTATCTATCTATCTATCTATCTATCTATCTATCTATCTATCTATCTATCTATCTATCTATCTATCTATCTATCTAATCAAGTTTAATTTAAACAGTTTAAATCCTACCTCAAAGTGATGAGAAAATCATTTTTGTAATTATAAATACCAAGTTCAAATTCTTAAATCCTACTTGTCAACAGTTTCACAACTACCTGTTTGATATTACATATTAAAATGCAAGTAAGTACACTGTATTTCTAAATGCTGTAAATCCCATTTGGTCCTCACAATATTTTGACTGTCATTTAAGACAACAAAACCAGTAGCCTAGGGAGAGTTTCATGTCAAAGGATAATTAAACCAGAAAGATTATATAGGAATATATTTAGTGACATTGATATAATTCAAGTTATTACAAATGGAATAAAAATACTAGTTTTCTTACATTGTCATTCCGTCCTCTTGAATAAAATGGCTTCAAGCAACTACAATAGCTTTTACTGATAATAAAACTGTACAGTATTTTTGAGGTTTCAATCTATTCATCTGGTCTCTCCCACTGCAAAAGATCCTCCGTTTTAGAAAGCTTCTCTCAAAGATATGCCAGACTATACCATTCCAAAATAAATGAAAAGAAAGGGTACTTTTTCCAGTGGAGGGATATGCTCAACTTCCCTTCTGCCATTGGGAACTGTTCTGCTACAGAATCCCCTTCTGCATAGAAGTAACTAACCTACTCCAATGAAAGATCTAGAAATGAACTTTTCCTCATTAGACCAGGAATTCAATAATATGCAGAACTGTGTTTGTACTCAGAAACTAACACCAACTGGAAGCAACATATTTTAGAATATAACCTTTCAAAGGAACAGCTAGAAAAGGAAGCAACATGTTGATTGTTGCCTCCAAAGGAGTGAAATCGGAAGGTATGGACTACTGGATGCAATTCCAGATATTGTGTAAAAACACTGATATTATTCACACAACAAGCGAGGTAAATTTCCAATACCAGCATAATTAATAAAGTCTTGAGGCAGATCATTTCTGGAAGACTGGTAATGTAGTATTATATAATACATTCATTTATGAATGATATTTCACAAATCATATGATGCAAAGACAAAATGAAGATTTCAAACCGTTGTAGTTAAATGGCAAAGTAAAAACAGTTATCTATCGAATGGAAAGATACAGAGTAAAAGTAAAACTGTGCCAATTTCATCTGTAGTTAGGAAACTAACCTGTGCAGAGAAACCACCTTTCTGGATTTTCCTGTAGATAAGGGCTGGGCAAATGAAACAGATAAGACTCCCCATGGTGGCACCCGTCAATCCAAGGATAGTTTCCACTAGCAAGAAAATGGAAAGTGTAAGATAAAAATGGGATATTCTTTGTTCTAATGAAGTATAATAATTTGAGCTTGTATTCATATATTCTATTACTGACATAAATAACTTTGTATCTTTAACTGAAAGCATAAAACTGTCCAGGAGACTCACAACCCATATACCCCAATTCATAGTTCATTTGGATAAATATACAAATTATCCTGATAATAAGCTAGCCAAAATTGACAAACATCTGAAAATGAAACGTATAACAGATTTACCAATGCATTATTACAAGTTTAGATAGAGCTCTTAAAGATAGCGGAGTCAAGGGATATGGGGAGAAGGCAGGAACGGGGTGCTCATTGTGGACAATCAGCCATGAACACAGAGAATGGCGGTGCTGGCTCGAAGGGCTGAATGGCCTACTGCACCTATTGCCTATTACCAAGTTTTCATGACATTTATTATTGATGGGAATGTGGCACACATCTGAGCATTCAATACCAGTAACTAGCTTTTCTCAAAATGCAATGCATGTTCTCCATGTCAATAATTCTCTGCATCAATGCAACTTGTGCAAAATACATGCAACAGCTTCACGCATGCATTATTGATATCAAGCAAAACTCTTGCTTTTGGAAAAAAGAATCCAAAGGTCATTGGATAATGTGCACATTTAAAGAACACTTAAATGTTTAGATTTCTATTAGCCTTTGAAGTGTCGGATATCTACTTCCCACACAATCCATACGACAAAAATTTGCACTCAAAGTTATAAGGACTGCAGGACATCCCCAAGCACTTCATCGATAATAAAGTATATTTGTCACAGAAGGTACTTGACAGCAATTTCAGTACACAAGTCACAGAAAAAGCAAAGTGATAATAACTGTACAATACATGTTTTTCCCCCCAAAAAAGATTAAAAACATCATCTGATTCAAAAGGTGAAAATGCCCATGCCAATCTTTTGCTGATTTGACTGTCATCATGGGCTGAATTGTGTTGTACAATTCACAATCTGTATTGGTAAGAAGCGTCAAGTACATTTCATTGACCCAAGAAAAGATTCAGATGGTGACAATTACAATTTCAGACAGAGAAAGATGACAATAGGAAGGAATTTCAAGATCAGGGAAAATCTTCCGTAATGGCAGAGTAATGAGTCAGGAGAATGTGGGTAGGATAGGTTTTGTTCAGTTCACTTGGAAGATGGGAGAACAGCCAGGAGAGAATGAGACTTGACTTTTTCCAAAGGCACGGGTAAGGATTTCAGGATGTCTGAAGGCTGAGGTGGGGCAGAGTCGGGCTATGTTACAGAATTGGAAGCTGACTGTTTCTACATTGACGAGGTAAAAAGGTTGGAATTTCTGGATGAAGCCAACAAAAAGGAAGCTGTCAATCAGACAAAGAGAGCGGTGTTTTAGTAACAGGATAGAATGATGATGGAATAAAAGTAATAAGATTGCGGAAACAATCAGGTCAGATAGCATCTGTGGAAAGAGAAACTGTTAATGTTTCAGTTCCAAGTTCCCTCATTAGAACAAATCACAGAAATATCAGCCTTAACGAAGATTTTATCGAAAAATTGTGATTTATCCTAGTCTGCTCATCAGACAAATAATTGCATAAGCATAGAAAGGTGGAGCAGACACTCTATGGCATTGGCACACACTAAGAAGCAGACTTACAAATAATCCAACTATGGTGAAACATGCAAAAGTAGGAACAATGATTGTTTTTTTGAGGTTTGACAGTGAACAACAACATTTAAATATACAATGCAGCTGCCAACACTGATTAGTTCAGGCATACATTTGTTTCTTCAATATTATTTCCTACCATTTTGATGGTAGTACTTAAATTCAATACTAACGTTAAACAAACTGAAAACTAGACTTTAAATTATTCATACAGGTACTGAAAATTAAACTGTTCCCACTGTGCATAGTTGCTGACATTTCCAAGAAGTTGCCAGCTATGCTATATATTTGAATTTATATTGGCAAAACTCAAAATGCATTGCAATTCAAGGAATTGCCATTTTGGCAAAAGATTAGAGTACTGTGTAACAATATATTCTATTGAGGTAGCAAAGTTTGTATTCTGCTATCCTTCAACTAACATCTATAAGTATGTACAGTATGGGCAATTCTCAATCATATAGTCAATATTTTTGGAGAGTAGCTATTTGTATACTGGTAAAGACATATATTGTTTCGTTCATTTGTAAATTGACGCATGCTCATAGATCTATGTACCTCCCAAAATATCAATGAGAAAAAACAGAAAACAACTGTCCTACTTAGAAATTATTCCATATATGCAACATGTAATGAACTAAAAAAGATTAAAAGGATTAGAAAATAAGAAACAAGAACAGGCCAATTAACCGCTTGAGTCTTCTCCCTATTCAATTTCATAGCTGATGCAATCTTGGCTGAACGTGACTTTCTACTCCTCCTTCCACTGTCTGATTTCCTTCTGGTTCAAATATCTGAATCTCAGCCTTGAATATATTTAAAAATTCAGTCTCCACAGCTGTGTGGGATAAAGAATTCCAAAATGTCACCTTAAGAAATTCTTCATCTCCTCCTTAATTGGACAATACTTCATTCTGAAATGATGCCACCTAGTTCTCAATATCCACACAAGGATAACCATCCTCTCAGCAGCCACAGTGTCAATCCATATTGAAATCTCACATGCTTCAAATAAACCTGCCAAACCTTTCTTCATACTTACAAGCCTTTCCTTCTGAACCTTTTTTGTGTTGCCCCCAACGCAAGTATAACCTTTCCCTGGAAACCCAATCTGTATGCAGTATGCCAGGTGTAGTCATGCCAGCATCCTGAAATTCCATCCAAACTCTACTTTTATACTCCACACTACAATAAAGGCTGACATTCCAGTAACCTTCATAATTACTTGCTATACACGCATAGTAACGGTTTCATATACTAGGCAACCTAGACTGGTACATGGATAGGACAGGTTTAGACGGATATGGGCCAAATACAGGCAGATGGGTCTAATGTGGGCAAGTTGGCCCGAAGGGCCTGTTTCCACACTGTAAGTCTATGACCTAGATTCCATTATACCACATTAAATTATAATTTGTTTTTCAATCTTCCACAAGATTTGAAAAGTTAAAAACCCTTCCAAAAAAGTTACACACTCTTCATAAAGCTGCAAAAATTGCAAGTATACCCATGCCGCACAACAACGGTAAAATAAATCTAATTTCAGAGACATTTATAAGAACACAGAAGCATTGGAATTCCCAAAAAGGTACACACCAACAAAGTTCTGACTACTGTCAGAAGTTGTCCTCTTCATGATGGAAAAATATCCTCCATTTTCCCTGCAATTAAGTAGCAAAATCTGCCCACTGAAGGTTCAGCAACTCATTTTAATAGAAGGGGACAGCTCCATGGGAGAAAGGCACATTCCAGGTAATTTACGTTTTTTAATTGAATTAATATAAATGTAATTGTTTAAGTGTTTTCTAGAGATTTAGTTTGTCAAAAACTAATTTAAATCTTTAAATGTTTTAAAAGCATGATTAATTTTTAATAGAATATTTTTCAATGTTTGTTAATGTTATGCATTAGTGCATATTCAATGCCTTTTGTCAGCTTCAACAGGCTGTCAAAGCATTTCCAGGGCTGCATTTGCAAATTACAGCAGGAAGGATAGGTGACTAATTTGTAGCTGCAGGTAGGGAAGTGGTGAGCCGTTCGTTCACCAAGGCAGGAAGCAGAACACGATTTCACTGCAGACACAAGGAACTGCAGATGCTAGACTGTTGCGCAAATAAAGTGCTGGAGTAATTCAATCGGTTGGGCAGCACCAATGTGTGTGGGGGGGGGGGGGGGGGGGGAGAATATAGCCAGCGTTTCAGATTGGGACCTGACCTAAAATGCTGCTTAACCATTCCCTCCACAGATGCTGCCCAACCCGCTGAGTCACTTCATCACTTTGTGATTTACTCAACATCTCATTGTATTACTACAAAATAACGACGAGAACTATTTCTTAAGTAAAACTTTTCCAATGAAATGCATCCCTGCCATTTCTTAATATTCTTCCAACTGGTTGCTAGTAATTCTGATTTAATGTATTTCAGTTACATAGCTAAACCACCTCATAAACTGGTAATTTTTGCCACAAACTTAACCAAATTTTCAAGAAATTACCTAATTATTTGGTAAACATTATTGAAATTGAATATATTGAGGTCACATGTTAAAGTTTATAGGTCAGAAAAAGCAAAGCAAAAGCAAAAGGTATTTCATGCATTTTAACAATTCTGAGAAAAACTCATGACAAATCGCTACAAGAAATAAGTGTATGCAAAAAATAAATAAATAAATAAATAAAAATCACTTCCAAGATGGGTATAGCAGCAAAAGAATAGATCGGCAGACTGTTGGAAGAACCTTCATTATTGCGCCTAGCCTCTAGGAGAAGCAAAACCAATGTTGCAAAAAGGCTACTGAAAAATGCAATATAATGATGGATTTCAGCAAGAATATTACACCAGTTTACAAGGTAGTTGCTGCAAGGAAGAACAGCATCACATCAAGTAACTGTGATGAGCATTACAGCAAAACAGGATGATCACTGGTGTCTCCAGGAAAAACAATGTCATGACTATTATTGTAAACTGCTGAATGAATCAAGGAGGAAATAAAACAGGACTAACAGTGGAAACCAAGAGATTTCTTTACTTATATATTAAGAGAAATTGGGGTGTGGCAATTAATGCTGACCTATACAAGCATATAACATGAATCATTTCTAACAGTTTTGGGGCATTTGCATTGTCTCAGCATGAGAAATGAACACATCAGATTTGTTGGAAGTTTTATGTCCGTCCTGAAGCAGCTCAGAGCAAGAGAACTCATAGCAAACATGAAAAATCTGTGTCATATCCAATCACTACAATGTAGACTTTTCATGGCACCAAGACATAAAATAACCAGTTTCCATCCATCAGCTTTTGAATGGTCATAAAGAGGAGTTGCTCACTCGAAAGTGAAATTTAAGTTTTGATTCTCAGCCTTTGGACAGATGAAAAGCACACTTATTGCCTTAAAATACCCCAGTTACTGCGATTAGTTTTTTTGTTTTTTTTTTTAAAATAGATTTTTTTCCAGAAAAACTCTGAAGAGGTATTGGTAATAAGGACACCATAACAATTTCAATGCGGTAGATCAAAGAGGAATAGAGTTATGGATTAAAATCATGCAAGAGCAAAAACTAATTTAGAGCAGGGCGTCTTTTATCCCCCCAGAGGCAGTGGACATTGATTGATAATTCTGAAAGCAATGCAGATGCTGCCACATATACTGAAAATTACAGGTATTGCTTTATCTCAGATTCACTACATAGCATCAAAATAGGTGGACAATTTATGGTGACAAGAGATACTCTGCTCAATTAGCTTTATTCACCCAGACAAAAGAATTTCACAGAAATTTCTCTCCTTAAATTTACTACAAATTTTGTGCTTGTTTATTAGGCACTTCCTTGTGATTACAATTGCAGGTAAAAGCTGTTACAAATGTTTAGGACAATTACCATCTTAAATGATTCCATCCATAAAGTTAGTCCTGTTTCCTGCCAATCATATAATTTAAACGAAATGAGAAACATGGCATAGAATTTGCCAGGCAAAAATTCAATAAGATTCTAACATAAATAATCAACATAATCACCAATTCTAATCGTCAAAGAAGCATGATACATTAAAACACTTGTCTGAATTAAAGTATTGGGCTAAATTCTGGAAATGCCAACAATTCTACAAGACTTCTCATTGTAGGCACCACCACAATTCATGTCAAATCCAAAATACTGGACTTGCTAATTTCTCTTAGTGGCAATTCCAAGACAGCTTTGTTATAAATAAACCTGTGGCTCAAAACTAACTGCCAAAGTAACCTGCACCAAAAAGCATGGACAGCAATTAGAAAATTTTAAAATAGATCGGAATGGTTGCGAGAGATAACGCAATTATATGGCAAAATAGACTTTGAATGAATTGAATTTATTCAAATGTTAATTGTTTAAAAAGTCTTTGAAGCCCGGTTTCCTCCTTCCATTGAATTGTCAACAGTCAAAAATCCTTGACAGATTTTACATTTTCCAATGCAATGAAGTTGGCCAGGGGCTCGGCCAGCTATCAGTTTTTTGTTGTGTTGTACAGTTTATTCAGGGCAACAAACATTACTGTTACATTATGTAAAGGCCTGGAACTATAGAGAGTCTAGAGATTATTCTAGGTTAGGACTGCTCTGGACAGCAACTCAACCAAGAGAGTGATGATGACCAATTGAAGTTTACAGTATAGGTCAGTCAAGGCTGCCATCAGCTCATTTTGTGGCAAGTTCTAGCCCATAATTATGTGGAAATTTCAAGCTAATCCATTCAATTTCATGTTTTGCAGTACCATTTGATACTTTGTGAATGGTCATCAAGTTCATATCTTAGCCATGACCACTTTTTCTACTACACTTTTGTAAAGCCTTTGGATTTTCACATTCAAGACACTATATTAACAAGGAACCCATAATAAATAATATCAATAGCATCACAAAACACAAAGAACAATGCCTCAGAAGTCTGTACCACCACTAGGAAGTGAATAAATTAGTTTTGAGGTTGACTGCTCTATGACGGGTTTGTAAAACTGGTCAAAGACACCAATAAATCTCTTTCTACATGAAGATAATTTTACAACTTCGAATTATTGATAACAGGTCACTTTTACAAGCCGACCTAGCGTTGAGATTATAATGCTTAAATTAATCTGAGGGGTAAAAATATAACTTCAAGGAAAATACTGATTCTTTTTGTAATTTTTAATACTTTACAACATTTTTTACACAATTATTTACAATACTTTACACAAGTAACACTCCCATTTGCCTTAGCTCAGTGGCTACATTCCCATATTTAGAAATCTTTGGATTCAATTCAGATTTCAGAAATCCTCATGCAATAAAGTTCAATTAATCAGTATTGAAATACTGGACTGCCAAGTGTTATTTATCAATAAAACCTTAATCTAAGAGCATCTTTAAGCAAGTTGAAAGTCTTGTGTCTTTTCAGCAAGGGGATCTTCCAGTCAATCCTCACTACACACCGATTCCATCCAACATTCATCACCTCAACCAATCAATTGGATTATCCGCTCATATTACATTGTGGGATCTTATAAGCAAATGCGTTAATACATTTTCTTCTACAGTTCAAAGTGACCAATTTAGTTGTGAAAGACTTTGGGATATTCAGAAGATTGAAAATGCACTGAATTGGTGCATTCTCTTTTCAATATCACTATTGATATTTTTGTTTGCTTTCAGTGGAATTCAGTTTCATAAAATCTTGCAACAGATGACCATTCCATCACCTGAATCTTTTAAAGACAATATAACTAGTCTTACTTGTTTCATCAATCCCTATAGCCCTGTAAATTTGCTCAGACTATTGAAAGAAACTTTCAAAACTTTATTTTGAAAGTTACCGTTTAATCAGTTCCCACCGGCACAATTGCACAACGGTAGAGTTGCTTGCCTTACAGCGCCAAAGACCCAGGTTCGATCTGGACTATGGGTGCTGTCTGTATAGTTGGTATATTCTCCCTGTGACCTGTGTGGGTTTTCTCCAGGAGCTCCGGTTTCCTTCCACACTCCAAGGACACAGGTTTGAAGGTTAATTGGCTTGGTAAAATTGTAAATTGTCCCTAGTGTGCAGTATGCGCTAGTCCACGGGGATTACTGGTTGGCGTGGACTCCGTGGGCCTAAGGGCCTGTTTCCATGCTGTATCTCTAAACAAAATTATAACTAAACTAAACAGTGCCCTGTACAAGCAGTGCAATCCAAAACAATGCCACTTCATAAAATTATTTTAGGGTTTGTTCAGCTTTTTTTTTTTTTTTTAATAAACACCCTCACAAATGTAATAGCACATATTTCCATTTTCCTTGCACTGAGTTTCCCTTGGTTCCTGATGCTGTTCTAGCTGTACGTTGTACTACAAAGCATTTATCTTCCAATTGCCAAATGGCCAGCAACTTTAACAGGTGCATTATTCCTCTTATTCAAACTGAAATATACTAGGACACAAAATAAAAATTCCATATTACATTAAACACATTTTTGATCGTATTTTCCCTTTCAACCATACTTCAGTTATGTAACTTTAACTGTTCTATAAATTGGTGCAAAATCTAATTTTTACCAAAAAAAGTCAACCAAAAGAGAACATTTTCACTATACTGAATTTGTTTAATTAATAATTCCAAATGTTCAAAATCAAATGAGTTCTAAACCTTTGTAGAATTAATTCGTTTTCTGTTTAAAAAAGAATGATTTTTCAAATTTTTGATTGATTAGTAGGACTGGAAGTGACAATCCTAAGATTTCACTACAATTGACATTCTTGGTATTTGCTAACAATCAGGCACACCTTCAGTTGTGTACCTCAACATCACTGAGTGTTTCAGCCTTTTATCACAAGACACCCTCAGTCGAGACAGGCCCACCGCAGGTTGATCCGACCTGGATGTGTCTTATTGTTAGCCTCTAGATGGTCAAGTGGTAGCCCACACAGCATCTTTCCTCTTCAGCCACAGCCAGTGACTGCTCTGTTCGGCAGCATTGGCCAGTTATTTTATTTCCCTCCTTTGTGCCTGCCCTTTGACTCCTATTTCCCTCACGAGCCTTGCGGTGGAACTGGCTACAAAGCCCCTGCACCCCACCTCCACTGAACACACCCTTACACTCCAACCTCTCTCCTCTGCTGCAAGGTTTGAATATCAAAGCTTTTTCCTTTCATAAGCCTCATCCACAGCCTCCTCCCAGCTCAATGATGAAAACACGCCGACAGGATTCGGATCAGAGAACGAGGTCTGGTCGCAGGTTGGTAACTACGATTTCAACTAGGACGAAAGCCTCTGGCCTGGGTCGACACGCATTTCCCAGTCCCTGGCTGCATTCAGTGGGCATGCGTTGAGAGGCGAGGGGTTAGTCCTCCGTTTCTCTCCTTCCCGGATGAAGGATGGTATTTGCGGGGATGTTATCTGGGCATTGATAGGCATGGTGTTGGTGGTAACTCTCTTGCACTCGAGTTCAGCTGCCAAACACCTCAGCACCTGGTGGGTCGCCAGGTGTATCTGCCTTGTGTTAACCGACCAGGATGTGCTTGAGGTTTGCTGGAACTGCACACAGAGGGCAGGCTGGATCCTCTCCCAGCCAAAGATTTAGGTTTGTGGGAGAGGGAAGGACGCCGTATGTGGCTGATTTTCAAAGAGTACATCATATACATGAACTGAGTGAAAGCTGACAACTAAAAGCATTGTGATGAAGTTAAATGATTGAAATACATCCCTTTGTGGTAATTCCGCTTTACTGATTGCCTGGTGAATTAATTTTTCAGGTGAAGTTTGTACTTAATTATACAGATTCCATTTTCTGCAATCCCATTCAAGATGGTGAGATGTCTTCCCCTGCAGGCTGCAAGAAAACCGCAGACTGAACGGATATCATGATATTCCACTTGACAAGTGCTGCCAGCCTGAAGTTAATGCAGTAAGAGTGCACATTTGTTCATATTAAACCTATCAGAGAGGCTCTGTATTCAAAACTGTGATGTTAATATTTAGCAACATGGAAGCTATGATTCCATATGACCGTAACGTGTATTCCTGATGGACTTCTGCGGAATAGGGGAAACACTTATTCCACAATTCTATGTACCTTTAATGGTTATCAAATGGGATTGTGGGCTGAATAGAGGCAAAACTGCATTTTGCTGGATATACTCCTTAATTTTGTATTAAAGGCAAACAACATAATTGCTTCATTCAGTGGAGAAAAATTGTCAGGCAAGCCACAACACACTCAGACATGGCAAAAATATGCTCAATGATGAGGTGTTCCCTTGCAGCATAAAAAGAGGTAGTGTGCAAATTCTGTTCAATTCTAATTCATTGATTTGAGCACTGGATGCCATTTTTACAAGACAACTTTAAAGAAATTGTTTATTTGACGTTCAATAACTAATGGTCAAAAAAGTGAAGAGTCTTTAAAACCATGTATTTTATACATCAATAAGCCGTTGTATTGCACTTGGTATCAGGTAAAGTCAGTAACAGATTCAAGAAATAAATATGTACTAATACTGATATAAATATTATTGAATATTATTATTATTAGATTGCTTAGTACAGATGTCAGAGGACATGGGGAGAAGGCAGGAGAATGGGGTTAGAAGAATCAGCCACGAGTGAATGGTGGAGGAGACTTAATGGGCCGAATGGCCTAATTCTGCTCCTATCACTTGATCTTATGATATTTGGTCTATAATCAGGATACAAATAATAGTATAAACAGAAATGGGGATAAATCTGCCTATATTTTTTTTATGTCGTTTCTTCTCAATTACCCAATTGAACATCTTGTCATATTTGTAGGAACATCCTATAATTTTCCCACAGCATCTTTAAAAAATGCGTACTATAATCAATGTTTGAATCTCTTGTTTGTTTCGTTAGTTAACTACATTTTCTTTTGTTACAATGCAAAAAATTAAAATACATCTTGATAGACAGCAACATTTATAGTGATTCTCAAATAGAAATGCTACTGGTAGAAGGCTGGAAGAGAGGAGAAGCAGGACAAAGCCTGCCAAGTGACAGGTGGACAGATGAGAGGGAGGCCAAGGGCCAGAGGTGAAAAGGAAAGGGTGATATAAGAATTGAAGTGGGAGAGACTAGGACTAAAGGCCTCAGAATTAAAGGACTTTCCTTTTGGAAGGAGATGAGGAGGAATTCTTTTAGTCAGAGGCTGGTGAATCTGTGGAAAGGGGTGGAGATGGAAAGATATGACTAGGTTGGATCATGGAAGTGGCAGAAATGTCGGAGAATCATGTGTTGGATGAAAGGTTAAATTCTTTTTTCCATTAACAATTTATCAGAGGGAAAAATGAGAAAGGGTATTCTCCCACAGCCAGGAGCAAGTAGAGCTTCAACATTACGATTTAAAACACAGCATTTCTGCATGCACAATCTTACCATTAGGAATGAGAATTCCACCCAACATGGTGCCAAACACTATAGCAGCTGTAATGAGCTTAAACCGCAACGGTGGCATGTACCCTCCTGCAGCAAAAGTGCCATCTTTCTGCTGAAAAATCAATGGTGAATTATTTTATACCCCTCACGCAAAATAACCAAATTAACCAATGATTTACAAAAGTTTTTTTAAACTTGTGCTTGGCAAAACACTGAACACAATCCTGCACTATGTACTGAGTGCGATCAATTTTAAACATGTCTATTTGGCATTTACAAAGAAATAGATCTGTGATTGATCTCCTGTCCAAAAGATCACCTGACCACATTTAGACCATAGGATGCAGCACTCTATTAGAAAATTTCCAATCTAAACTAATCCCTTCCACCTTCCCATGGTTCACTTTCCTTTGTTAGCTGCCTGGTCATAGGTCTAAAAGCCCCACTCGGCGCAATTGTATCTGTTTCTACCAAGTCCCCTGGAAGAAGATTTCAGGTACGCAATACAAAATCTCCTTTAAAATCCCCCTCCCCACTACTCACCTTAGCCCTATGCCCTCTGGTATCTGAAATTTCAACCCTGGGGAAAAGGACAAAAAAATCTACCCATCCATGTCTCTATCCAATTCTATCAAAATGTGCAACTATGGAACAAAACAAGACAGAAGTTGCACCTATAAAACTATTAGAGTTCATGGAAGTTATACATTGCTTCCCCATAGTGTATTTCACTTACAATATGGATTCAATTTTTTACTGTTCCATTATCATACCAGTTATTGCAATAATCTTTAGTTGGTGTCCTGGAATGATTCCCAATTGTGACATTGTTAATAAGCAGAAAAATAAGCTAACGTGGCAAAGCCAATGTCCCCTCGCAGTGGAGCAAGCCAAGCAAACTCGATGTGAAACAATGAGCTTCAAAATTAAAATAGCTGAAAAACATATGCATTAATATCCTCATTCAAGTCAATCTCATCCTGTCCATAATCTTTTAAGACTGCTGTGTTTGGGTGCTGTACATTTACCTGTAATTGTTCAAAGAGAAAAGTGTTCAGAGCTTGTCTACAAGGCAGAATCATCATTGGAAAGCCTACGGCAACAGACATCATAAATCCCACACGAATCATCTTCGTGACCACGTTGGAGGGAAAGTTCATCATAACATTGCCAGCAATATTATCAGTATAGCTGATATAACCAAAAGATCCAACCTGTGGGAGAACGAACTGTTTAGAGATTCCAACTGTTGCCTTAATGTTAACATTCAATTATTAAATTATATACACCTTTGATTGTGATCTATGAAGATGCAACCAGTGTAAAACACTGCAGGCTTAGAAATACTGACAGAGCTGCTTTATTACAAGTAAATTGTCCTCCTCCCCTTTTCCTTCTTTCTTTCCCCACCCCCCATCAGTCTGAAGAAGGGTATCGGCCCGAAACGTCGCCTATTTCCTTCGCTCCATAGATGCTGCTGCACCCGCTGAGTTTCCCCAGCAATTGTGTGTACCTTTATTACAAGTAAATATATTTTTGGATTAACAAAGAATTATAGGTCCCCTCCATCTTATGAATGCCTGATTTATGTATGCCTGTACATAATAAATGCTGGGGATACCAGCAGGATGGATGAGCAGGGCAGCAGGCATCTTCCACCATGCGTGAACTCTGTTTGCGTCTACTTTAATACTTTTGAATTGTCCTGTTTATCAACTGTTCACAGGAACAGAACCCTGCTATAGCTCTGGGGAGGACGTGTACTCAATTTGGAGAATTGTCTACTTTAAAGGAATATCTGAGAGAATGACATCAATCGTTACTGAAAAACAAATTGTCTTCAAAATTCAAAGTAAAAAGAACAATAATTCTGTTTAAGATTATAATGTAAAAGCAGCATTATAAAAATGATTTCATGCCATGCAGGATTTCCAAGTTCTTTATAAAATAACATTTAGTTTTTAACTAAAAAATTAAGGTAAATTATTGTTTCCTCAAAATTATACACCTTGTACAATTATACAAATTGAACTTATATTAAACTTATTTATTTGTACTTAAAAAGATTCTGTGGATCACTCTACATTTAAGCTCAGGTAACTGTTCATTTCTCATTTGAAAGAAAGATTTGGCATTAAAATTGGTTGATAAATATCTCACATAGAGGTTTGCTTTTATATAAAACAAACAGGTCCATGCTAAGTCATAAACACTAGCATGGTTAACTCTATTGTCCATTCCGATTGTCTTGTGGGACCATTTTAGAAATCAATGGATCAATCACATCCATGGGTTTGTATTTGATGGACTAGACCAGGTAAGATGACAGATTTCATTTACCAAAGGGCATTACTGAGTTATGTGGGTTTGCATGTGCTGTCAGGTATCTCTGCAGTCACTAGTACTAAGATGTAACTTTTTTAAATAACAGATTTATTTAATTATTTGAATTTACATTTTTGAACTCTCTGGTAGAATTCAAACTCGGGTCTCCAGAAAAGCTTTTTAGGTACAAGTGAGAATCTTAACCACAATGTTGCTGTACTGTGCATTATCATTATGTAAACTAGCCCCATCTTCTCAACATTAATTCCATGCTGTAAAGAACAATTCTGTTCTATTCCCAACATACATTGCGATGTAAAGCGCCCTGAGTATTCTAGAAAGGCGCTATATAAATCCCATCCATTATTATTATACTAACACCATCATCAAGTATGCAGATGATACAACGGTGATTGGCCTCATCAGCAACAACGATGAGTCGGCCTATGGGGAGGAGGTCCAGCGCCTAGCAGCATGGTGCGCTGACAACAACCTGGCCCTTAACTCCAAGAAGACCAAGGAGCTCATTGTAGACTTCAGGAAGTCTAGGGGCGGCACGCGCACTCCCATCCACATCAACGGGACGGAGGTGGAACGTGTTTCCAGCTTCAGGTTCCTGGGGGTCAACATCTCCGATGACCTCTCTTGGACCCACAATACCTCAACTCTGATCAAGAAGGCTCACCAGCGTCTCTTCTTCCTGAGGAGACTGAAGAAGGTCCATCTGTCTCCTCAGATCCTGGTGAACTTATACCACTGCACCATCGAGAGCATCCTTACCAACTGTATCACAGTATGGTATGGCAACTGCTCTGTCTCCGACCGGAAAGCACTGCAGAGGGTGGTGAAAATTGCCCAACGCATCACCGGTTCCTCGCTCCCCTCCATTGAGTCTGTCCAAAGCAAGCGTTGTCTGCGGAGGGCGCTCAGCATCGCCAAGGACTGCTCTCACCCCAACCATGGACTGTTTACCCTCCTACCATCCGGGAGGCGTTACAGGTCTCTCCGTTGCCGGACCAGCAGGTCCAGGAACAGCTTCTTCCCTGCAGCTGTCACTCTACTCAACAATGTACCTCGGTGACTGCCAATCACCCCCCACCCCTCACGGACACTCCTCCCACAGGACAAACACTATGTCTGTATACATGTAAAAAGATTTATTTATTGAAATCATATTCTATGTCGCTCTTCCAGGGAGATACTAACTGCATTTTGTTGTCTCTGTACTGTACACTGACAATGACAATTAAAGTTGAATCTGAATCTGAATCTCATAGCTGATTACAGATACAATAAGGGATTTATTGATTGATAGATACAACATGGAAACACACCCTAGGGCCCACGTCAACCTTGGGTCACCACTTCACGCTAGTTCTACGTTACCACACTTTCTCATGCACTAGGGGCAATTTACAGAGGCCAATTAACCTACAAACCTGCACGTCTTTAGGATGTGGGAGGAAACCAGAAGGCTTGGAGGAACATGAAAATTCCACACAGAAAGCTGCCAGTCAGGATCGAACCCAGTTCTCTGGCACAACAGCCCTACAAATCTGTGCAAATGTGATGCCCGTTTATGTTACAGCAAAGTTATTAAACCATGAAAAAAATTATTCTATGATTTATCAAAAAGATTTCCATCACATTTAACATTTCAACTATCCTTTTATTTGCTGAAAGTGAAAATATCCAGTTTTCCTACATTACTCTTAGATCTTTGCTTAATGTTTGTAGTTTGTTTAATGTTTAATATTTGTAGTAATCATACTGGCAAAACAGACAAATTCATGCTCATTTTTGAACTATATTTGATTTAGTTTTTTTTACTTCAATTGCTGCCATTGCCTAGGTTATTTACCAATATAAAATGTTATATTACATGTTCTACAATTCATTCTTAATAGAATATATTTCTATTAAAATACACATACTCAAAACAAAAGACTTACAGTCACGTAAAAGGTATTAACCACATTTAGGGCTGATGAGAAGATAGTACTCATTCTTTTCACAGAAGGTTCATCCAAACTGTCATATGTCGGCAATACTTGGCTATGTAGAAAAAGTGAAAATAAATCTAGATCTCACAACATATAAAGGAGGAACTAACATATTCCACCACTTTATCTTTAATATGCCTCATTACATCCCAAATACAGGTACTAACATCGTGTCACATTTTATTTCATTGGATAAGTAGTCGGTGCTATGAATATTATCATGCCCAAAGCTTGGCAAGTACCTTTAGATTAAAAAGTTGAACCACAACAATATGCAGACATAACTGAAAAGACAAGATTACATTTAAATTGGCAAATGACCAGAAAGTTAATTTCAGAGAATGTTTTAGGTTCCTGTTATACTGCCGGCTAAATTTCTCACTCATTATGTATTAGGAGGAAATTTGTGTCCCATTTAATAAAATGTATGGAACTCTCCTGATATCAGGCAGCCATTCTTTCAACTACAAAAGTTAAAAAAGTAATCAATCTTTTCTTACACACTTTACAGGATTATGATTTGCAAAGAATGATTTGTATTTGCCTACATAACAATTAAAATCATTCAGAGTATAAAATATTCAAGAATTGGGACATTTTAAATGTTTTTTGTAATGACAAATCACTTTACAGGAAATGTTGAATCTGAATTTAGGGCAAGACTGTCTATGGCTGTAATGTCTTTCACCTTATTCATCTGTCACTTTCTTGTTAACAGCAAATGAAAAACCTCTAGACCATCATAACTTGTTGTAATGTGGGATAAACAATTTGTAGATAGAAAGCTCCAACAAATAATAATTAGACAATCAGGTAATTGGTTTGTGATGTTGATTTAGCCAAGAGACTGGGGAAAACTTGCTTGTTCTACAATTACATTCTGGTTGTAGGATCTTGGATCTCTTCAGCCAAAGTTTTATTTTGTTTTTTCAACAAATTTCAGATAAACTTCACATTAATACACAACCTGGCATGCAAGTTTTAAAAAGCAATCTTATATTTAAACAAATTTTAGTAAAGATTTTGGGTGACTAGAGCTACTGCAGAAAGTGACTCAGCCATTTTGATTAATTAAATCAGGATAAAAGGAGTATAGGTTGGAAGCATTTTGGTTACTGTGGACATAACAATATTTTAATAGGATGCATCACATTATTAACAAGCAAACTTAATACATATTTTATAAACAAGTACATTGATAAGTGGATCTGAATTTTATACAAGATTTCATCTTGGTGGATATTAGTTCAGCAAAATGTGTTTTAAAAAAAGGGAGGATAACTACGTATGGAAGAGTGGAAATATCTTCCTATGTTTCCAATTTCAAATTCTCGTCTTCATTTAAATCCCTGCGATCATACCCCTCGCTATATTTTTTTCACTCAGCCTTTCCAACAACAGATTTTTCCACTCCGTTTTAAGCATCCCTGTTCTTTGATAATCAAGCTTTCGCACACAAGCTAAATACATGATTTTCTTCAACACTAAAATCCTCCACCATCTCCCCGACGCTCCCGTCTTAAATTCTGTCTCTGGCCAAGTGTTTGGTTACTCTTCAATGAACAAAGATTGAGAAAACAGAATACTTACGATTGACAGGCAAATGACATGCTATAGATGGGGATGCACCGAAAAATACCTTCCCAGCGAATGTAACTGACTCGTTTCAGCCACTGACCACTAAAGAGCCCATGTTTAAATGAAGACAGCACAATCTGTGGTGGGAGAGCAACACCAAAATTAGCAGCTAATGGACTAAAGTGTTGAGCAGTGTTTTTTATTTTGCAGACATATGATCTTGATCAGAAAATTATAAACAAGGATAGATATTGGGCCCGTCTTCATTCATCCATCAACCAAAATGGCTGAAGATCATTGTATAAAAATGACTCCTGAGTTTTCACCCCAATAATACTTGGGAGCCTATTCTGTGGGTTGACTATTTATCAATCCTGACATTTCCTCCATCTGACTTTGAACAATTTGAGCCTCAGACACATTGAAAGTGAAGAGTTTAATAGGGAAATATCCTTCTTACACTACTTAAAACATTCGTAAGGGCACCACTGATGATTTTTTTTAGGCTTAACTTCCATTAGTAATTACTAATTCAAATATTTCTTGCGCCTGGTCTTTGCATTGTCCAACTCTTATCAATGCATTACATTGAGCATGAACACTTAACTATAAAGTTTGTGACTTGAGCCTACTGCCATTCAGCTATTTCAAAATGTTTCCATTATTTCATCGACACAGATTAAGCAGCTAAAAACTAAACACACCACATCCAATACATTTAAAATATTATGCAATTGTATCCCAACATTAGCTGGATATATTTCATAAGTGCACTCCATCTCACTGTAACAGTCATAATTTGAAGCATTATAATTATTCATTCGTCCACAAGGAGACCACTGATTACTATAAAGTATTAAATGTATTGCAGATCAATGCAGGAACTTTGAAGCACATGGCGATATATTGCATTAAGTTTAAAAGCTAACCCCCAACAGGATTGAAAGAATTGCAGGCCATCTAGGGATATCTTGGGATTTCATGTGGGAAGATTGAAGTGAATAGCTCGGGCAGGTCATTTCTTATGGTAGATGGAAAATCATGGAAGAAAAATCTTATGCTTTTTATACCTGTGTTTATATGGGCTGAAAGGAAAATGATTCAAAATGTTATGAAAATATTTTAAAGGTTACTTCTAGTTTTAAAGCTATATCTATATCAAAGCAAATCAATCTGAAATTTGCCTGCAGTCATTCAAATATCATACCAAATTCACAAATGCAAATTGTTGTCAAACCAGGTACAATTTAAAGCCAGACGGACAAAATCTTAACCTGCTGGTAGACCTGACAATATCCAATATGGACTGCTATTTTATCTCGTTTCTTTACAGCATAGATTCCTCATCCAATGTAATTATATGGACTAAGAGTGAAATTCAAGCACTCTGAAATTACCATTAAGGACATTTGTTGCAAATTCACCAAGAAGTAGTTTTCACACCATTGAAGACTAAAAACCCACTTTCTCTCAAGGGAGTGAGGGGGGGGGCAATGAGATTTTCTGAAAAATTGAATTATATAACTTTTTAAAATAATGGAAATGTTTAGAATACATGCAGTTCAGCATTTAAGTTTCAGCTGGATGAATTATCATCAGAATTGGGAAAAATTATACAAAGTTTTAAGATTCTGAAATGGGGTACAGAAGGAGAGACATAGGTGATGTGTGGTAGGATGGACTGGGATTATGCTTAAATGGACTGGGATTATGATAAAATGTAAAAGTGAGTAGGAATTGGTGATTCCATTGTAGACTCTTCCTACACTTCACATCGCCTCAAGACAGCATTCAACATTGCTTTTTTTTCACCCCAGTCATCCCCTCTCCCTTCAGGAAGAACATACAAAAGCTCAAAGGCATGTATCACCAGATTCAGGGACAGCTTCATCCCTAATGTTATCACTACTGAACAGTACACCCAATCTTCTAACCTATATTATCGTGGAATTTGGACATTTTCTCTGTGACTAACACATTGTCTTGTTGGAACTGACACTGCCTGATTTCATTTGACTAGATAACACTTAAACAAAAGCTTTTCACTGCATCTCGGTTCATGTGACAACGATAAATAAGCCAGTTCGGTATTCCAAAAAACGCAAGGAATCATGGGATTTATCAAAGGTCACTCGCAATAAACATTCTCGGGAGCTGTGCTGCTGCATGTATACAGACTTGCGTTTCATCCGTAGTCTCTGGCGCAGGTCTCTGGCTCAGCAAGCGCTGTTGAATTGCTACTGGACTGTCCCCGTCCCCTCCCGAGTTTCCCCATCCCTGTCCGGGGGCAGCCGGGGATGTCTGGGATGAAGAAGATGCGCTAACTCCAGCTCAACTCTGCCTGTCCCGTCGGACACTGACCCGGAGCAGTGGCGTTAGCGCTTCTTCTCCGTTCTGGCAGTAAGCCTGGGCCGCCACTGCTTCGGGCCAGTGTCCAGTCAGTCCAGTGCTGTCGGTTAACCCGGCGGGACAGGCAGAGTTGAGCTGGAGTTAGCACATCTTCTCCGCACTGGCTGTAAGCCTGGGTTGCCACTGCTTCGGGCCAGTGTCCCGTCAGTCCAGGGTCACCCTGGACATCTCCGGCCACCCCTGCACAGGGATGGGACACTCGGGAGGGGACGGGAACGGTCCAGTAGCAATTCAACAGCGCTTACAGCGTCGGAGACCCGGGTTCGATCCTGACTACGGATGAAACGCAGGTCTGTATACATGCAGCAGCACAGCTCCCGAGAATGTTTATCGCGAGTGACCTACGACCTGGGCATGCGCAGTCGGAATACCGAACTTGCTTATTGTAATAATCTGCATCCAAGTTAAGATTCTCAACATAAACCTCACAGCACCATAACCAGTAAATAAAAATGTAAAATAAATCCGTAAATCCTGCCACGGTAACCAGTTAATCCAATTTGTGTATTTTTTAGAACCTGGATGCAATTGTTCAAGCCAGCATTTAATGACCATCACCAACTACCCACAAGTAGGTAGTTACAAGGCACTTTCTTGAACCACTGCAAAACCTTTGGTGAATATACTCCAATACACAATTGGTAGTAAGTTGCAACATTTAGATTTAGTAACAATGGCAAAGGATTTAAGTCTGGATGATGCACAACTTGTGAGGGAACATGCAGGTAGTGGAGTTTTGCACCATCTGCTGCTGGGCTTTCTTGGGAAGCAGCGGTCAAAGGTTTAGATACTCCAGGTAAGTAGGGACCATTCCATTAAGTTCCTGACATATGCCTTGCAG
Organism: Amblyraja radiata; assembly: GCF_010909765.2. Classification (NCBI taxonomy): domain Eukaryota; kingdom Metazoa; phylum Chordata; class Chondrichthyes; order Rajiformes; family Rajidae; genus Amblyraja; species Amblyraja radiata. Next base: position 19,149,184 of record NC_045981.1, on the reverse strand, counting down.
ATAATGAAATGGCTTTCAAGAGTCAAAAGACTAGCCATTCTTCCCAAGATACCCAGCCTCTGACCTTTTCTTGCAGCAGTATTCATCTGGCTGGTCCAGTTGAAACTCTGATCAACAGTGACCCCTGCTATGCTCATGGCGAAGGACACAACAATGGCAATGCCACTGAATGTGAAAGATAGGTGGTTAGATTCTCTCTTGTTGGATAAGGTCATTGCTTGCCACTACAGCCAAGTACACCAATGCCTATACTTCCTCAGAAGACTAAGAAAGTCTGGCCTGTCTCCAACGACTCTTATCAACTTCTACAAATCAGCCATACGGCATGGCAGCTAATTAAGCTCATTTTTGTGGCTCATTGTTTATAATGGTTTCATACCATTTTATTCAAGTAGCATTTTCTGCATTTTTGAATGTTAAACCTTTCTAAATTCACTAAAGTGAATCACATTAAATCATCCACTTAATTTACAATTTTAATTACTGCCTGAACAATACACTGCCATCCTTGGTGGGAAGTGGTGACACTTTCTATCTTTATAGAACTGTCTCATTGGTTCTTTAAAATTCCTAACCTCCACATCTTTTCTCAGCTACATTCCACATGTATCACATAAAATACAGCATTATCTCAACTAAAATACAATGTTACATCACTGAAATAATCATCTTTTCTTGGAGAAAATCAAGGTAGAAGTATAGTTGACTAAAACTAAACAATACCCTTAATAAACATTCATCAAACAAGTTGCATTCCAATCAAAAGTAAATTGCTTCAGAAACATCAGTTCAGTACTTTTGATTTTAAGAGTGAGATATGTAGAGCAAGTTAAAAGAAAAGGAAAGATCAGAAATCAATGCGCTTTACATATAATTTCATCAAATGACTGGACCATGTTAGGTAATCAAGCAGGCCTTAGCCGTTCAATGTCACACAAAACATTTAGTCGAGTCTTCATTTTATTTCATTAATGGAGCAAAATTACAAATAGTAAGCTGCAAACCAGAAAAAAAGCCATAGCCAAAAATAAAAACATAGAAAAATAGGTGCAGGAGTAGGCCATTCTGCCCTTCAAGCCAGCACCGCCATTAAATAATAATAATAAATAATTTAAAAAAATTTAAACAGGAACAGTGCATATTGATGAACAAGTGTAATGTTCATCAATATGCACTGTTCCGGTTTTCTGGTTTGCAGCTTACTATTTGTAATTTTGCTCCATTAATGAAATAAAATGAAGACTCGACTAAATGTTTTGTGTGACATTGAACGGCTAAGGCCTGCTTGATTACCTAACATGGTCCAGTCATTTGATGAAATTATATGTAAAGCGCATTGATTTCTGATCTTTCCTTTTCTTTTAACTTGCTCTACATAGACAGGAACAGTGCATATTGATGAACATGTAAATATGCAAGATTATAGCCAATAGCTAATTTCCATCTTTAGTCCCTTTGGCAGCAAAAAGAAACAATTATACAAGACACACAACCAACTCAATTCACACAGACATCCATCACAGTGAGTCTCCTCCTCACAGTGATGGAAGGCAAAGTCTTGTCTCTCCCCTGCTCTCCATTCTCTCCCGATGTTAAAGCTCCCGGCTGCTAAGGCCGCGCCGGCGATGTAAGGCCCTGCTCCGGGTCTTAATGTTGGAGCCCCCGGCGGGCGATGGCAAGTCCCGCGGCCGTTAAAGCCACGCCGGGCGATGTCAGGCCTCGCTCCGGGTCTCCTTCAACCCCGCAACTCGGGCGGGAGAAGCTGTCGCCACGGGAGCTCTGAAAGGCGGTCTCCCACCAGGGACCCGCGAGCTCCCGATGTCAACGTCCACAGGCCTGCAGCTGGAGCCTCCGATGCCCCGAAGTCTGGACGCAGCCGCGCGCCACCACAGCTCTCCACGCTCCAGGCAGACTCCGCAACTGGAGCCCCCAGGTTGTTCTGCTGGAGGCTGCTCCACGGTGCTAGGCCCCAACGACAACGAAGACCCGACAGGGAACAGGTCGGGTCTCCCGTGCAGGGAAGAGGTTTAAAAGTTTCCCCCACCCCAACCCCCCCCCACATATACACAGTTAAAAACAATATTAAAAAAATATAAAAACCACAGCAAACGGGACAAAAATTTAAAAAAGGACAGACAGCTCGTTACAGCGCCGCCATTTCCCATTCAATACGATCATGGCTGATCACCTAAAACAAGTAACCTGTTCTTGCTTTTTCCCCCCCATATCCCTTTAGCCCTAAGGGCTAAATCTAACTCTCTTGAAAACATCCAGCGAATTGGCCTCCACTGCCTTCTGTAGCAGAGAATTCCACAAATTCACAACTCTCTAGGTGAAAAAGTTTTTCCTCATCTCAGTCTAAATGGTCTACCCCTTAATCTTAAACTGTGAACCCTGGTGCTGGATTCCCCCAACATTGGGAACATTTTTCCTGCATCTAACCTGTCCAATCATTTAAGAATTTTATATGTTTCTATAAGATCACCTCTCATCCTTCTAAATTCCAGAGAATACAAGCCCACTCGACTCAGTCTACCCATTCTTTCATCATATGTCAGTCCCACTTTCCCAGGAATTAACCTGGTGAACCTACACTGCACTCCCTCAACAGCAATAATGCCCTTCCTCAAATTAGGAGACCAAAATTGCACATAATACTCCAGGTACAGTCTCACCACAACTGCAGTAGGACCTCCTTGCTCCTAACCACAAATCCTGTCGCAATGAAGGCCAACATGCCATTAGCTTTCTACACTGTCTGCTGTACCTGCATGCTTATTTTCAATGACTGATGTGCAAGCACACCCAGGTATCGTTGCACCTCCCCTTTTCCTAACCCGACACCATTCAGATAATAATCTGCCTTTCTGTTCTTGCCACCAAAGTGGATAACCTCACATATATCCACATTACAATGCATCTGCCATGCGTTTACCCACTCACCCAACTCTTCCAAGTCACCCTGCAGCCTCATAGCATCCTCCTCGCAGCTCACACTGCCACCCAGCTTTGTGTCATCCGCAAATTTGGAAATGTTACATTTAATTCCCTCATCATATATATTATATATTGTAAACAACTGGGGTCCCAGTAGCGAGCCTTGCAGCACTTGTTAATTCCTACTCTTTGCTTCTTATCTGCCAACTAATCAATACCATACTCTCAATACCTTGTGCTCTAATTTTGCACACTAATCTCTTGTGTGGGACCTTGTGAAAGGCTTTTTGAAAGTCCAGATACATCACATCCACTGGGTCTCCATAATCCATTCTAATTATCACATCCTCAAAAAATGCCACAAGATTAGTCAAGCATGATTTCCCCTTCATAAATCCATGCTGACTTTAACTGATCCTAATTCCAAATGCGCTGCTATTACATCTTTAATAATCGACTCAAGCATCTTCCCCACTACCGATGTAAGGCTAACTGGTCTAGAATTCCCAGTTTTCTCTCTCCAAACTTTCTTAAAAAGTGGACAGACATTAGCTACTCTCCAGTTCACAGGAACCGATCCAGAGTTGAGTGAACATTGGAAAATGATCACCAATGCATCCACGGTTTATAGGGCCACCTCCTTGAGTACTCTGCGATGCAGACCATCAGGCCCTGGGGATTTATATACCTTCAGTCCCAACAGTTTACCTAACACCATTTCCTGACTAATGTGAATTCCCTTCAGTTCCGCGATCCCCAAGTATTTCTGGTTCCATCTTCACTAAAAAAAAAGCACAAATTACTTGTTTAACTGTTCTGCCATTTTCTTGTTTACCATCATAAATTCACCTGTCTCTGATTGTAAGGGACCTACATTTGTCTTCACTAATCTTCTTTTTACATATCTAAAGAAGCTTTGACAGTCAGTGTTTATATTCCCAGCAAGCTTTCTCATGCTTTTTTCCCCGCCTCTTAACTCCATTGTCTTTTTCTTCTTTTATAGAGGTGGCATTTGTACTAGTTTCAGTTAAACCTGCCTACAAAGTTATTCTAACGTCCTTTCCAATAGTTGCGATGCAACAGAAAAACAGCAAATATTTTTAGTTAACTATAGAAATATTTAAGTGGTTCTGTCCATGGTAACCTGCTTTGAAAGTTTAGTTGGGTTTTTTTTTTTAAATAGTATTACCAAAATAATAATGTTCTAAGTTTATATGACATTAAATGTGTTCTCCCAAAAAACTTTGATTTATGACTCTGGAGTATTCTACAATTACAGAAATTGGTAGTCTTAAATAATTAGGAAACTTATTTTGCTATTGAGACAATTTAGTACTTATTTTTTCAAATGTGTCAAATCTTTATTTGTAGGTTTTTATTGCAAAGACGCGAGTATTCAAATATTCAGCTGCTGGCCTGGGAATAACCTAACATGGCTATGGTAATCAAACATTTTAAATACATTAATATTTATTTAACATTCAACTTTCTGAATATATGGGTAATATATTTTGGAAATTAACTGTCCAAAATTGCTTTTTAAAGTTCTATGTTAGCTCCATTTACAACTCAGACTTAATCGGTTATGTTGAAAAGCTGCACATTGAATTGCTGTGACCAGACATAAATGAGAATTGAAAATACCTTAGAGAACTGGACATCAGAACATAAATGAGGAGACTTACCACAAACATGAAGAACGTGTAGAATATTAAAGCCATGGCACTGAAGGACTGGATAGAAGCCATCATGTTCCTCTGCAAACTCAGAGGCAACACAATAAACACAGAAACAGCAAACAGAAAGAATACACGGAATCCCTGTGTTACCTAAAAAAAAAAAAAAAAACAGCAAAGTTAGAACGTAAATCTCTTCTTACCCATAGTCTACAAGTGGATTTCTCGGATATTTTCCTATAGTAGATGAAAAAAATCTGAAATGCGTTTGAAACAAAACTGGCGGGCTTAATTATAATTTACTCAGATAAAACACCAAGCAAAGTGAATATGAAATATTTTTTGGTTGTTACTTGAAATCCCAAACTGCATTCTATTTAATATTTTCATTAAATAAATGTTCAATGTCAGTTAAGTGCAACACGAAAAGTATAATAAATTAAAATTTGGACCTTTAAAAAAAAAAAAACATTTACTTAACCATAAAATGTTCAAACAGCAAATTCCATGGCTTAAATGAGTTAAAGGGCAGTGAAGCTCAGCTTTTGACGATCATTTGAAGTTTAAAATTTGAACTTGTGTCATGCGATTTACAGTGCCCTCCATAATGTTTGGGACAAAGACCCATCATTTATTTGCCTCTGTACTCCATAATTTGAGATTTGTAATAGAAAAAAATTACATGCGGTTAAAGTGCACACTGTCAGATTTTAATAAAGACCATTTTTAAACATTTTGGTTTCACCATGTGGAAATTACAGCAGTGTTTATACATAGTTCTCCCCCCCCCCCATTTCAGGGAACCATAATGATTGGGACACAGCAATGTCATGTAAATGAAAGTAGTCATGTTTAGTATTTTGTTGCATATCCTTTGCATGCAATGAGTGCTTGAAGTCTGCGCTTATGCTTGTTTTGGGGGGCCACTCCCCTTCAGCATATAAAAGGCATGCTCAATTGGGTTCAGATTGGTTGATTGACTTGGCCACTCAAGAATTTACCATTTTTTAGCATTGAAAAACTCCTTTGTTGCTTCAGCAGTATGTTTGGGATCATTGTCTTGGTATAGAATGAACCCGCGGCCAATGAATTTTAAGGCATTTGTTTGAACTTGAGCAGTTAGGATGTGTCTATACACTTCAGAATTCATTATGCTACTACCATTGTATCATCAATGAAGATAAGTGAGCCAGTACCTTCAGCAGCCATACATGCCCAGGCCATAACACCCCCAACACTGTGTTTCACAGATGAGGTGGTATGCTTTGGAGCTTGGGCAGTTTCTTCTCTCCTCCATACTTTGCTCTTGTTAATCTTCGTCTCATCTAATAATAATGGATGGGATTTATATAGCGCCTTTCTAATACTTAAGGCGCTTTACATCGCATTATTCATTCACTCCTCAGTCACACTCGGTGGTGGTAAGCTACTTCTGTAGCCACAGCTGCCCTGGGGCAGACTGACGGAAGCGTGGCTGCCATTCTGCGCCTACGGCCCCTCCGACCACCACCAATCACTCACACACATGCAAAGGTGGGTGAAGTCTTGCCCAAGGACACAACGACAGTATGCACTCCAAGCGGGATTCGAACCGGCTACCTTCCGGTTGCCAGCCGAACACTTAGCCCATTGTGCCATCTGTCCACAAGACCTTTTTTCCAGAACTGTGCTTACCCTTTTCAATACTTCTTGGCAAACTGTAACCGGGCCATTCTATTTTTGCAGCTAACCAGTGGTTTGCATCTTGCAGTGTGGCCTCTGTATTTCTGTTCATTGTCAAATCCACACCTGACTCCTGAAGAATGTTTCTGATCTGTCGGACACGTGTTTGGGGATTTTGCTACTGCCATCATCTGTGGAGGTCTTCCTTGGCCTACCAGTCCCTTTGCAATTAGTAAGCTCACCAGTGCTCTTTCTTCTTAATGATGTTTCAAACAATTCATTGCAGGGACTATGTATAAACACTGCTGTAATTTCTACATGGTGAAACCAAAATGTATAAAAATTGCCTTTATTATCTGACAATCTAAAATCTGACAATGTGCAGATTCTATTAAAAATCTCAAATTGGATTACAGGGGCAAATAAATAAATGATGGGTCTTTGTCCCAAACATTATGGAGGGCACTGTAAATTAATTGGTATATGCGCAATATGACTTTAGCGTTCTTTAATGTGAGAAAAGAACCTCTCGTCACAAAGAAAACTGTAATGAAAAAATGTGTAGTTCTTCTCAGCTTTTACTGTACAGAACACACATTTAAGCTGATTGCAGGGACTTCCTTATCCAGTGCTGGTCCTGCTTTGTTTAATAAGTCTAGTAAGTTAGTGCTAATTGATCTACTGAATTTGGTCCAATTGCCTGTGAATGTATGCACCTCTCACAAAATGAAGTATTTCTTGTTAATATGCTATAGAAAAAGCCTGCTTACCTGAAGACCAAGCAACTGAGCAAAGAAATTGGATCCCAAATCAGCGATTACAACATAAAAAGCAATGCACGTCCCCAACATCAAGCCAATCAAGCTATAAGATAAACAGAGCAAATTGCAATCAATGTCCCAACAATTAAAAAAAAGCTTCATGCCCTGTAAGCAATTGTACCAGTTCTGCCTTACCTTGTGTAATATGAAATGAATGAGATTTAACTGGATAGCAGGCAAACATTTTAACTGTATCTAAAGGTACACTAAACAGTAATAAACCAATACCAATACTATGGCATCTTCAATGTGTGAACTGGCATCTATCCATGTAAGTTTCTGATTCTTTAGTTTCTCACATAGTTACTTTAAGGATACATTTTCAATTCAGAGCATTAGCCAACATGCTTCTCCAGACAGTGTCAATTGCCACATTTGTGACTGTCTGACCAGTCAGTGATATTTTCTTGTAGCACAGACCTTTCTTCCTCACTATACCAATTTTAGTATCATGAATTAAATATGGCTAGGTGAGATAGAAAAATAGTCAGATATGGGCAACAGAAACAGACTAGGGTCTTGAAATGAAAGTCAGAATTGTTTTTAAAATATAGTTGAGATGAGGAAGAAAAAAAGAAAATGGTAATGATAAAACGACTAAATAAAATTGAATATGTTGGTGCCAAATCTGGTATATCAAGCTTTTATAATTTGAAAATAAAATATTTGCTCTACAAGTTCAATCACGTCACTAACAAACAAGTTGAAATCAAATTTACCCCGTAATCAAATGATGCAGCATTGTTTGCATATTTCTAGTGCATCCTTGAATGATATAGCACAATTGTGGATCTGCCAGGGCATTTAATACTAGTTGCAGATGCTAAAATACAGGAATTATTTCAACATTTTTAACATCAAAATAAGTGCCAGAAAATTCAGAAGCATATTCAGTTGTCTGCAATCTTCAGTTATTGACAAGGCTGATCAATTTCAGCAGATACTAGTGTAGCGCCATTCATTGCCTGTGCCTACGCAACCCGTTTTCACAAGAACACTGGGGGGGGGGGGAAAATCTGGAAAATACCATATACTAAAATAAATAGGATATCTAGCCTGAAACGGTCAAATAGTAATGTAATAAACAACTTTTTGTATAAACGTAGATTGCAATGCATAAACCAATGTTGCAACCTGCCCACAATTGAGTTTTAAACCAGTGTAGCAAAATATGTGATGCTTTTCCAGCTTTCTTCTCCCACTGCAATCAGTCTGAAAGGTCTCGACCCAAAACATCACCAATCTATGTTCTCCTGAGATGCTCCCCGACTTGCTTAGTTACTCCAGCACTTTGTGTCCTTTCGTGGAAAAATATTAGTTCTATACAAGTCAATTTGTTTCCTATACTCAGTGTGTAACAGAATGGCATCAAAAGTTCTTTGCCTTAACTTTGAAACATTCCAGATTGCCTGAACATTTTTTTGAGAGTTTCCATCAGCCACGAGATCAGTGTAAAGCTGGAATGTGTAACGTCACCAACTAGAACAAAATATCAATGAGGCAAAATACACCCAAGTCAGTATTTTAAACTTCAAGTTACACTATTTTATCTGAATGGAATCGTGGAATATAACTGCGGCGAGACAATTCCAAAATACTTTTTTTGCTACAATTTTACAAAACTGTATTTCAACTGAAGATGTAAAAAAGATGTCAAGCAGTAGAGGCCTGTCCTTTCAGCCCGAGGCAATTACACTCTAATTACTGAAGAAAGGAAGTCTATAATTAGCTAAGAACAGTGCTCTACAATTATTAAGCTGCATAGATTAGATGTCAAGACTGAAATATTACTTTTAAAATTGTAAACGACCTCTGGAGTAATGTGATCAGAGTTTCAATAGGTTGCAATTGTTAACCGTTATCAGTTGAAAATCAAAGCTTGTTTGATTTTGTGAGCCTTCTATCTCATATTCCCCATTTCCACTCTGAATACATCACAACAAATTTATTTTATTTTTAAAGCTGCATATTGCACATTTCTGCTTTTCACCAAGTAGGCATATTGCACTTCTAGATTTTACCAAAAACATATGCAAACTAGTCCATGAAACTCTCACTATAATAGTATTATGTATCTTCTATAGTAGCTCCCCGGGAAAATTAGAGGCAAACAGCTCTGGCCAAGATAGGAAAAATAGTCTGAAGAATTCACTGCAAGACTGAGGCAATTAAGATCTGTAGCGACTGAGAAGCACATCCCACAATAACAAACCTACCTTGTGCAGTTTTATCCTCTCAAGTACTACTCCAATGGTCTCCTTGACAGTTTTCCTAACTTCACTCCAAGTTGAAACAATCAAAAGTCTGCATGTCATATCATAACCATCAACAAAGCCCACTTTTCATCAACCTTGACCTGCTCTGCCTTCTGGTCCTATGAACTGCCAACTTAAAATGTTTATCTTAGTGCTTAGATCGCTTCATTATTCATCACTTCCATATATATAACCTCCTCAATCTAATATCAACTTGTAGGCAAGGAAAGACTGAATTTTAATTGGCCATCCTAGTGCAATATAATGTGCACTAAACAAATTCTGCATGTGAAGCAAAAAAAACAAAACAAGACCTGACAGTCAGCAAAAAGATTGAATGTCTGATATTCAAAAACCATTAAACAGCAATTAAATAATAAAAGTATTAAAAACCAACACAAATTAAACCAACCATTTTAAACACTTCCATAGTAAACATGAAGGCAGGCAATTTAAACTGTGGATTACTTTATTAAACAGTCGTTCCTCTCCATTCAAATGAATAAACTGTGTTCCTGCACCAAATCAAATTTCAAACTCAGTGTGATTGCTGGGGAATTCAACAAGTTATTACACTACTTCTGGATGTCTTATAGAGTTCAATGTCAAACCATGCTGGTAAACCTCCAGAAGAACCAGGTCAACATGTTCAGGACTTCCATATTTACAAGAAGTTCTGAAATTGTTATCAATAGTGAAGACAAGGCAGCTTGAATTCCCCCCCCCAAGTCCAGACTATACATCTAAACACCATATTTTATTTTTGAAATAGCCTTGCAGTATTGACCAATGAGCGTACAAGAGCCAAACATTGCAATACCCAGGTCATTATTCAAACACAGATGGTTCCACTTTTTAATATGATGAACCATTAACATTCACAACCCACTATCTCTGAGAATGCAACTTGTTCCACACTCGTACTGAATTCTGTGTATTAATTCCACAGGACTCAATCTTGTCCATATACTGTCTACTTCAGAACATTTAAGACTGGAACATAATGCTAATATTTTATTTAAAATCTTAAGCTAACCTTAAAATTAAGTATCTCAGCCAGAACAGTGAATATAGTCGTTGTTAAATTGCATTACAACTGCAGCAGCTTATCAAAATCATACATTTTCAAACTTAGATGGCTCAATGATCAGAATTTTTCTGGTATATCCAAAACAGTAGCACAAAACATTCAGTTATACAATCCACAATTAAAAGTTAAATGTCATTTTATGAAGAATACATTAAGTACGCAAGAAGACACAAATAATATGTCTACTTCTCTGGAGGAAATAATGCAGTCTATTTATCTTTTGGAAGAAATTGAAAAGAATCGGCAGAGATTTACCTTTTAAAATGCTGGATTGTGCCATGCCTATTTTGATCATTTCTGACCGTCAATGAAATGGTGGAATCTTTTTACTTATAAAACCCTGATCGTTTAATTGTATGCTTCTGTGTGATTCACATCGTCTTGAAAACCCGACGCGCTAATGGTGAAATTTGAGATTTACCTCATGATGTCGAAAATTGCCTCATCTGAAAATTTGGTTCATTATTTCTTCAGTTATTTCTTCAAATTCTTCACCAATCTGAAGCTAAAGCTAACTGAAGCTGAAGCTAACGGGCTGATTACGTCACAATGCCTCTGCTCCTCGCGGCGAGCTGCACAGATTTTTCAAGGCACAGCCTGCTGGCCACTGTTTTTCACGAGCTGCGAGTTACGTACTCCCCCCCCCCGCATAACTCGCACTCCGACGGCCAACCCGAGAGATGACGAGGAGCACCCGAGTGCGGCCGGCCGTAGCACCCCGCCCCGCCCACAGCCCTCCCCCCTCAGGTCTCTGCATTGAGAACCCGAGAGATGCCGAGGAGCATCCGAGTGATGACGTCGCAAAGAGCAACACGCAATACACTCGAGTCTCGGCTTTCCCGAGAGAACCTGAGAGTTGCCGAGAGCTTTGTACTAGAGACGGGCCCTGTACTACAGCTCTCTCTCTCTCTCTCTCTCTCCCCGGGCTCTATCTCCACTTTTCGCAGCACCCTCGTTCGCCCGGCTCTCCTCCTCCTCTCCCCTCCCCATCCTCTCCTCTCCTCTCCCTTTCCTCGCTACCCCCTCTCTACTCCTCCTCTACCCTCTCTACCCTCTCTACCCTCTCTACCCTCCCCTCCTCTCCCCCCCCTCCCCCACCCCTCCCTCCCTCCCCCACCCCCTCTCCTCCTCTCTCCCCCTCCCACTCGTGTGTAGAGGAAGGTTTGAGTGTGAGTGTGTGTGTGTGTGAGTGTGAGTGTGTGTGTGAGTGTGTGTGAGAGTGTGTGTGAGAGTGTGTGTGAGAGTGTGTGCGTGTGCCTGTGCGTGTGATGCCGCAGCCCCCGCCCCCCCGGCCGCAACCCGCGTTCAGGGGACGGGACCCAGCGGTCCCCCCTTGTTCTAGTAATGTTTAAAATCCAGGAAAAAAAGGTCCAACACTATTTTTCCTAAACAATTAATCTTTCCCCAAAAGCCTTTATATGTGGGATAGGAGGCTTTCCCACATCAGGAATATAGTATCAAAAGGAAACATTGCCAAACAAGTTACCGACCAGTGAAATGTGGTAGATTTCCTTCAAAGTTCCCTGACACTTTGCCCCAATCTCAATAGAACACCAGATCCAAACTAGTAACATTTTCAAGTGTGGCAAATTTTACGCTAAGCTTAAACTGCGAAATCCATAACTAGAAAGACAACATTATGCCTAATTCATTTACACACAATGGACCGTTGCAGTCAATCCTAATCTGATTTTATCCCAGGTTCCAGAGGTTAAAGGCCAATGAGCTAATTCACACTGCTATTGGGTTGTACAGATGACATTTTTACCAAGAATAACCAATTAGTCTTTTCATATTAGGGGGATTATCCAAACCAAAAGCATTTCAGCTGGTCCCTTTCCTCCAACATAAAACGAATTGAGATACTCGACATGACATAATTGAGACACTTCAGAACTAGTTTTTTTTTTCTGTAATCATGTATTAAAGACACGTCATATTTGTAATATTGTTTTAATCTGGAATAATAAGCCTTACTTAAAAAGAAACTATTTTAGAGTGAGGGGTGGTATGACGGTCAGCTATTTAATACATTATGCAATTCACTTCCGGCCGTGAAATTGCAGCACAGTTACCTAGTAAGCTTGACAAAGTAAAAGTTAAAACAAAGTTTACCTTGTTTCCACCAGCATTTTGCCTGCTTTTCCATAGGCGTGGAAAGCTAAAAAGTTAAAAAGCATTTGTTAGAAAGCATGTACCATTAAATTTAGGCACTTCCATTAAATTTAAAAAATAAATTACATTTCAGGACGCAATCTTTCACCCCAACTATACTGAAGGAAATGTAATTTAAAAACACACAATTCCCTGGTATAGTTTTGTCATATTCACTATTGAAGTGTCAGAATCAGACTTCTACAATTGCAAAATTTAGGTGAAATACCAAGTCAATTTTGTAAGGTAAGTAAATGTAAAACAGCTGACAAGTTAACCATTATTGATCTCAAATTATACATTTGAAAAAAAAAAAAAAAATCTATTTCAAGAGGAGGAAATATATTGACAAATATCCATAACCTTATAATATTCCTCTTTGGAATACCCTTTTCTCTAAAGAAGCCACTTAATAAATCCCAAAACAACAAAAGCCCCTTTAAATAGAATTAGATGTTAGACCCAAATCAATGCATTCTAATAAATTTGCAGTCTCAACCATTTTCAGTACATTGGCAATAGTGGAAGTTGCCATACGATATTATCAGGACACCTAATACTTCAGCAGTATTCAAACATGCTTTAATTAACTCCATTCTGCTTTGCATCGGGGAGAACAAAAGTAAAACTATGGTTATCAGTCACCTTCAGCACTTTAAATGGTGCTGGATGCGCAGATTTCTTATGCAATTAGATATTACTCCTGTTAATACCAGTACATTTTAAATTCACATTATTACATTTTCTAGTGAACCCAGTGAATTGAAAGTGAATGCAAGGAATGGGTCCCAGTGAGCCAAATACTGTACCGCTGATTTATGAACAGATATCAGGTTATAAATTTTACTGTCGCAAATGTAAAGCACTGATTTAGTGAATTCGTAGGTTACTGCTTAAAAAAAAAAAGCAGAAAAGGAGGGAAATTGTCTGTTGAACAATCTAAAGGCTAACGTTCTCAAAAGCTCAGTAAGTGATACCACCTGTTATATGATTTTTTTTTTAAATACTAAAGACAGGTTCAGCAAACAAGCCAACAGGAGGCAGTTCAGCCAACAAAAGATATCATCACCACTATTACCCAAGTGATAAAATTCTCAATCATGTACAGCAACAGGATATAAATGCCTAGTTAAGAAGGAAATAGCAAACATTAAGTTTATGGGTAAATATTTATTAGTGATATGTCCCCGTTGTTTTCTTCAATTAAATATGTACACTGATCTTTAGACAGGGTTACAGGTTAAAAAGTTAAAAGCACACAGAATATTAGTTTATATGGTCATACAAAACTGTTGGTTTGATCAAAACCCATACAAATCATCAATCAGGTCACAATTGTGTTAAATTCCTACCCCTACGGCCTTCTTTAAAAACTCCAGTCTCTCTTTGCCCAATTATAGTTTCTTCATTAAGTATTATTTGTATTATTTTACCTCAGTAATTCCCTATGCAATGTGATTTAATGCTTTACCTGAACTTTATCCTTTTCCATTTACTCAGGTTTTAGTTATTTTCCTCACATTAAGTTATCTTTTGCATGAACTGCCCAAGGACAAGCTATTCCCAACTTCTGTTCTTTAAAGAAATGTTCTCTCATTACCAGAAATCCCAGCCCAATTTTTATTCCCATTTTTAAACCACTTGTCCTTAATTAAAACACAACTCGATGGCATGACCTGGTGCCACACCCAACCCCTTCCCCAATCATTAACCACCCACTTTTCCCCTGACAATTTTCCAAATACACACTGCCTTTTCCTTGTACCAGTGCTCATTATCACTCAGTACAAACAGAGGCTGGATCACACCCTTCAAAACAATTATCAACCATCCCTTGTCAATTAATATTACATACTTTCCAACAACCATAATCACTTTATCTCAGCTGTCTTTCCTCTTTGGAATGCTTTAATAAATTAGGTTTGATTGCACTGATAACTCCATGGAAAAGCAAACAGCAGGGTACATATCAGTCAGCTCCAGACGCCTGTGCCTACACATTGCAGAATAGAGTACAAAATATGCTGGTAGCCAGGTGCCCCTCAGTTCTCATTCACTCCTGTATTCATCATCAAGTCCAGGTTTGGACCCGAACATTTTGAGGAGAAAGATTTGATTCCTCCACTTTACACCAACTCTATTTGTAGAATCTAGACTAGACCTGTTCATTCAAATAAACTTGAAATATGTTACCCTTTTGGTTCCTAAACTTTATAGAAGTGCAATTTCAATAAATATATTTTATTTAAATGCAATCTTAATTATTTCTATGTGTCTTGGATCCGTAGGGACAATTAAAGAATGTGGAACAGGTTATCCTGGTAGTCCAAAGGAAGAGTCTGACCTGAAGCTTAAGAGCATGGATTTCTCAGTCTCAAGGTATTTGAAGACAAGGCCTCCAGAACAATGGGAAGGATGTTTCCACCTGAGGTACATGTGATCATGTGCACCACATGAGGTAAATACAAACCACTTATTGGCCTTGCACATGATCTCGCTCACAATCAACCTCAAAAATCTCTTGGCCAGAGATACAGGTGATTGTGGAAAACATGTTTTCATTTTCACAGTACAATGTGGTTTAGCCCCGTGACTTTAACTGTAAAGTTCACATGAGTGCTTCTTGATTTCCAGCCAATTAAAATGTTCCATGTGATAAATAGCATATAGGATGGTATGTCACAAAGAGCTGCAGAGAAAGTAAACCACAGTTGTAGCAAGGGCAAGAGGATATAATTTTGAAGGTAAAAGAAATTGATGATATAATAGGAAACAGCTTGACCCTCAAGCTACTCAATGCCCAATGAAAAAGAACATCAGTTAATTCAAGTGCAAAGAAATTCTAACATTTTAATTCAACAATGCATTGTTAAAAACACTATACAGCCTCAGTTGGTTGGTTGTCTGCTCTCTTAACTTTCTGCAGGTTACATAAGAAAAAGGAAACGATTGGAGCCGCTTTTACTCCCAACACCACCCTAAAAATCCAATCCGCTCTCGGAATTCTTCCACGATTTCTAATCTGTAAAGGGCCTGTCCCATTTGGCGATTTTTTCGGCAACTGCCGGCTTCATTTCAGTGTCGCCAAAGGATTTTAAACATTTCAAAATCCAGCGGCGACAAAAAAATGTTGCGATACTTGAAAATACACCGCGTGTCAAACGTCATCACGCCACGTCATGACGCATCACACCACAAATTTTTCGATGACCTGATACATCAGTCAGTGATGCCGGTAGTCGCTGAAAATAATCGCTAAGTGGAACAGGGCCTTTAGGATTTACATGTCTTGAGAGTAATCCGATATCAGTAATTCCAGTTAATCTGAATGAATGTTATTTCAAAATGCTTTAAGAAGTGTTTAAGAAAGAACTGCAGATACTGGAACAATCGAAGGTCGACAAAAAATGCTAGAGACCCGAAACGTCACCTATTCCTTCTCTCCATTGATGCTGCCTCACCCGCTGAGTTTCTCCGGCATTTTTTGTCTACCTGCTTTCTAAGAAGTACTCAATTAGCGTTCATTTCACTCACTTGAACACTAAAGACACATTACGTCAAGTTGCTTTCCATGTGCTGTAATGGCGCCAAGATCCAGATTGCAGATTTAAAAATGAAACCTCAGTACTGTTCAAACATGACTTACCAAGACCTGCATAAGTTCTTCGTTTACTAGTATTTGCTACCTTCACCAGGAACATACAGGACTGGTGAGTCATCCAGGAGCAGAAGAGGAGCAGCACGACACCCAATGCAATACCACACTGTAGGGTTAAAAAATAAATCAATTTTAGTAAGAACAAGCCACCAGCATGCTTATGAACCACAAAATAATTGATCCATACAGAAAATGCATTAACAATTTTAGTGCAGTTATCAATAATTTAGTTCAGTAGTGCTGTGGTGTCTGCCTCGTGCTGAAATTATTTTGAACGTGACCTAAACATCACATAGAAACATAGAAAATAGGTGCAGGAGTAGGTCATTCGGCCCTTCGAGCCTGCACTGCCATTCAATATGATCATGGCTGATCATCCAACTCAGTATCCCATCCCTGCCTTCTCTCCATACCCCCTGATCCCTTTAGCCACAAGGGCCACATCTAACTCCCTCTTAAATATAGCCAATGAACTGGCCTCAACTACCTTCTGCGGCAGAGAATTCCAGAGATTCACCACTCTCTGTGTGAAAAAAGCTTTCCTCATCTCGGTCCTAAAAGATTTCCCCCTTATCTTTAAACTGTGACCCCCTTGTTCTGGACTTCCCCAACATCGGGAACAATCTTCCTGCATCTAGCCTGTCCAACCCCTTAAGAATTTTGTAAGTTTCTATAAGATCCCCCCTCAATCTTCTAAATTCTAGCGAGTACAAACCGAGTCTATCCAGTCTTTCTTCATATGAAAGTCCTGACATCCCAGGAATCGGTCTGGTGAACCTTCTCTGTACTCCCTCTATGGCAAGAATGTCTTTCCTCAGATTAGGAGACCAAAACTGTACGCAATACTCCAGGTGTGGTCTCACCAAGACCCTGTACAACTGCAGTAGAACCTCCCTGCTCCTATACTCAAATCCTTTTGCTATGAATGCTAACATACCATTCGCCTTCTTCACTGCCTGCTGCACCTGCATGCCTACTTTTAATGACTGGTGTACCATGACACCCAGGTCACGTTGCATCTCCCCCTTTCCTAATCGGCCACCATTCAGATAATAATCTACTTTCCTGTTTTTGCCACCAAAGTGGATAACCTCACATTTATCCACATTATACTGCATCTGCCATGCATTTGCCCACTCACCCAGCCTATCCAAATCACCTTGCAGCCTCCTAGCATCCTCCTCACAGCTAACACTGCCCCCCAGCTTCGTGTCATCCGCAAACTTGGAGATGTTGCATTCAATTCCCTCGTCCAAATCATTATATATCGTAAATAGCTGGGGTCCCAGAACTGAGCCTTGCGGTACCCCACTAGTCACTGCCTGCCATTGTGAAAAGGACCCGTTTACTCCTACTCTTTACTTCCTGTCTGCCAGCCAGTTCTCTATCCACATCAATACTGAACCCCCAATACCGTGTGCCATAGTAGAATGTTACAGCCATCAGACATTTAAACATGAATTTCATAGTAATCCTTGAAAAAATGAAATCAAGCAAAACCAGTTGTACAAATCCATTTTCTTTTTTTGAGTAATTTCCTAGTTACTATTATAAAAGTGGTGTTTTGAAGTCCAATATGCTGGTTTTTCTGCCATTTAGCCAAGGGTGAGTCAGATGCAATGGTAAGAAAGAAAAACAGGTAAAATGTTCCTGATGTTGGGAGAGTCTAGAACCTTCTTCACAGTTTAAGAATTGGGACTGAGATGAGGAAAAACTTCTTCACCCAGAGAGTTGTGAATCTGTGGAATTATCTGCCACAGAAGGCAGTGGAGGCCAGTTCACTGGATGTTTTCAAGATTTAGCTCTTGGGGCTAAAGGAATCAAGGGATATGGGGGGAAAGCAGGAATGGGGTACTGAATTTTGATGATCAGCCATGATGATATTGGGCGGCGGTACTGGCTCGAAGGGCCGAATGGCCTACTCTGGCACCTATTTTTCAATGTTTAATAAAAAAATTAAAAGAAACTGCATTCATGAAGCAAAGGAAAAAATTGTTAGATGTTAGAATAATTAAAATGCTTTCAATGCACTTTCATCAGAACGAACAAGGAAAACAGAACAAATTGAAGATCATGTGGCACAAATGGAATCCTGTCAAAGAGCACAATTTCAAGGTGCACATCCCAAAAGTCAGTAGTTCTTAAATAGTTCTGACTATTAAAAAGACTGTGGACAATGGAAATCCAAAATTAAAACAGAAAATTAGAAAATGTCCTGCTTGGCAGATAAATTATATGACATCTCTACTCCTTGATGAACATCCTTATTTTCAGGTGTTTACTGGCAGAATGGGGCATGACAAAAACCTATGTAAGGTGGAGATTTAAAGTATAAGGGAGCTCTACTGAAATCTATTTTTCAATACCACCTCTCCTGGCTTTGCATTTCTCTCCCCCCCCCCCCCCTCTGTCACCTTCCACCCACATTCCTTCCTCTGGTTTCACAATTCACGCCTCTCCTAACCTTATCTCGCACTTTTTGTCTTTTCATCTCTGGCCTTTGTCCAATCATCTGCCTATCACCCCCCCCCCCCCCCCCCATCACCTGTATCCACCTATCACTGTAGGAGAGAACTGCAGATGCTGGTTTAAATCAAAGGTAGACACTAAATGCTGGAGTAACTCAGCGGGATAGGCAAGAGACAAGACAAGAGACATTTATTGTCACATGCACCAATTGGTTAACCCATTCCTTAACGCCACCCATTCCTTCTCTCCAAAGATGCTGCCTATCCCATCCCGCTGAGTTACTCCAGCATTCTGTGGCTACCTTCCCACCTATCACTGACCATGCTTTATCCTCCCCCCACCTCTCTCCCCGCCCCCCCGACCACAATCAATCTGAAGAAAGGTCCCGACCCAAAACATCACCTATCCGTGTTCTCCAGAGATGCTGCCTGACCCCCTGAGTTACTCCAACACTGTCTATTTTTGAATACTGCAAGTTCTGCACTTTATGGTAGCAGCCGCCACAATCTCTCAAGGTCAACATCCAAGTATATATTCATGCAGACTTCATAAATTACCATCTGCATTCCTATTCTAACATTGCAGGTCTGGCACAACCAGGCTGCAAGTCAAATGACAAGACCTTCACCTAACCCTTTCCATCTACATGGGAGAGAAATTGTGAAGTAAACAAGTCTAAGAATTTTATTTTTAATAAATGCACAACTGTAGATGCAATTGCAGAACTAGACCAACCATCAGGCTGGGCTCTAGATTTATGCAGGTTTAACTCAAAGGATGAAGTGATGATGGAGCGTGAAGACCAGATTTGCCTAACAAAGCAGAGAGACAATCCAAGCAGCAATCGGGAATTCCAAATGTTCTGTGGATAATTTAGTCTGTTTTTGGGTCAATCCTGGCATACAGAATTGGTTGACCTCAAAATAATTGCTCAAACCACACCCCGCACACCCTTCAATCCTCCCGCCTGCTGAAGTTTAAAATAAGATCCACAATGACACATCATGCTATTTCTTGCTCATATATAACATTAGTCAACAGGGCACAATGGAAAAAGGTGGCCACAAATGCCAAAATCTTTTTCTTATTTAGAATCTTCTGAAAGAGTCACTAAAACTGTCTACATTGGGGAAGGCTTGTGTTGCTCATGGGCTTAAAAGGCAAATAGAAACCATGCTGGAATGGATTAGAGACAATGAAAATGCAATTCTCTTGAATACCGAGGATCTTATGTTTAACAAAACAGAAACTCGTTGGTACCACTTTTCAGTAGAATTACCCTTTCTATGGATACAAAGGAACACAGATTAGTTTTCAGTAAAATACTCTTTTTGTCATGCGAGCTGAAGCCAGATGGCAAGATAAAGTCTGTGAAATACCAGCGAGGCAATATACAACCGTAATGGCAACTGCATTAACAATAAAAAAAGATGGCTGAGATAGTGAAATGAAACATTATCCAAGTCTATAAACCATGAAAGGAGTTTACGTTACTGATACACCTTGATTATATTCCCAGAACACTTTTACTTTTAAAACTTTATAAAATAAGGAGGAAAATTCTGTGTTTAGCAAGTTTAAATTTGATAAATTTGAGGGTTCGGGAATATATCTTCAATGAAATTTGGAATAAAACCCAAAGTAAATACCTGTGGCATGGACAGTTCAGCCATACCAGCAACATTATGATACCAGGGAATCGCTCCAAAGTTCCAAATAGGTCAAACAATGCCATTTAGAATGAATTGCACCACAGATTATTTTCTTGAAAAACTATTCCAAAGCAAACTGCTAGATAAACTCAGCAGGTCAGGCAGCAACTGTAGTAGAAAATGGGTATACAACATTTCATGTCGGGATATTTCTTCAGACTGAAGAATCTTTTTCAAGAATCCAGCATCTGCAGTTTCTTGCGTCTCCATTTTAAGTGGACAAATTTCAATATAATTATAGACATCAGGGGATGTTTGGAAGGCTATAAACTAATCTCATCATTAACATGCAAGAAAAAGGAATGTATTTTTACATACTGTTTATTGCGCATCACAGAAACCTCCCAAAAAGTTCTCATATAATAAGTTGCGTTTATGTGCAGTTGCTGCGCCAGGAGACCATAAGATCGTTGCTTGTGCAAAGCAATGCATAAAATAACCAAATAATGTGGTGCTTGCAAAAGAGAGAATATCGGCCAAAACACAGAACTTCCTCATCAAATTAGTACCATGATTTCTACAACATTTAAATCAAGTACAGAAGTTTAAGTTTGCATTTATAGTCACTTAACCAATTAAGGTACAGTGAAATTTGAGTTACCATACAGCCATACTAAGTGTAAAGCAATAATATACACAGCCACATAAAATAAAATTCAACATAAAGATCCAGCACAGTGGAATCCACATTCCTCACAGTGATAAAGTTCAGTCATCTTCCTCTTTTGTCCACCTGTGGTCGGGGCCTTTGAACCCTCCGCAGTCGCCTGCTGCCGACGGTCCGATGTCCGAAGCCCTCGCGTCGGGATGATCGAAACTCCGGCGTCGGGACAGATTGGAACACTCCGCGGCATGGCATTCCTGAGTCAGCCTCTTCTCATCGGCTTCACGGTGTTAAAGTCCACAGGCCCCGCAGTCGGAGCACCTTCGCTGGTGATCCTGGGCAAAGGATCGCCCACTCCACAATGGTAAGTCGCGGCTTGAAGCTCTAGGCCAGTCTCCAGGAAAGGCCGCACCAAGTTTTTAGGCCGCAGGGGGGAGGATGCGGCACGGAGAAAAATCGCATCTCCGTCAAGGTAAGTGGCTGAAAAAAGTTTCCCCTGATCCTTCCCCCCCCCCCCCCCCCCCAACATAAAACATACATTCAAGACATACTCAAAATAACAAAAACAGAGAAGGGACGACAGACTGTTGGCGAGGCGGCCATTACGGGAATATATTCAATTAGAAAGACACACTTTCAGCAAAATATCAAATGTTTGCTGCGGACCTTGAACCCGAGGTCTGACTTAACATACAGAATGCTACAAAGTGAAATAACCCAACAATTAAATTGCTCAAAAGCCTAAAATAAGATTTTTCAGTGGACATTAACTTTCAGTGGACATCAAAACTTCTCAAGGCCTACGGGACTCACATTATCACAAATGTACCAAGTTTAATCTTAATTTTCTCATCCAAGCTCTTTTCGTGTGAACAAACTGAAAAATACTGACTAGTTTGAACCAACACCCCTTTCAATTTGTGGTAATTAACTCAAAGCACTGCCCTGAATGTACTTTATCCAAGTCTTTAACTATACTGTATTGTGACCTTCATTCTCCCTTCTCTCCTAACCTGAAGAGCCCATTTCACCTGGTGTTCCCCGTCCCACACTACTGATAATAGGTACAAATCCTTATTTGCTGCTTTAAGGGCCTGTCCCACTGCGGGGACCTAATTTGGGAGTTTAGAAGAGTTTAAAAAAGTGTCATGGTCTTGTTGTATCGCCGAAGTAGAACACCTCCTAGGACCTCCTTCGACTATATAGAGAACCTCCTACGAATATGTAGAAGACCTCCTTCGACTATGTTGAAGACCTCCTTCGACTATGTTGAAGACCTCCTTCGACTATGTTGAAGACCTCCTTCGACTATGTTGAAGACCTCCTTCGGCTATGTTGAAGACCTCCTTCGACTATGTTGAAGACCTCCTTCGACTATGTTGAAGACCTCCTTCGACTATGTTGAAGACCTCCTTCGACTATGTTGAAGACTAGCTTCGACTAGCTTCGGGAAAATTGGACACAGAATAGTGGAGAGTGAAGCCGACCACCTTCGACTATACTATCACTATCTCTGACTACCTTCGACTGCCTTTGAATAACATGCCGACCTACTTCGACTAAACCTACAAGTAAAAAATATCGATTTTTTTCCATGCCGACCAATTTTTACTTGCGGACAGTTTTAAGCAAGCTAAAAAATATTCCTCAACCAAACTGAGGCCTCGAATATGCGGGAACTTCTCTCGAGCATGAAGGAGAGTTACATAGACCTCCTAGGACCACGTGTCGACCATGCTGCGAGTTTGAGTCGAGCGCAAACTCTTCTAAACTCGCAAATTAGGTCCCTGCAGTGGGACAGGCCCTTTAAGCTTTCTGTACACACAAAATAAGAATGCGACTGGCTTCAAAAACACAGATTGGATTCAAATCTTACAGATGTTTAGCTGAATTATTTTATTGTTATTTAATGCTGCTCCAAAGCCACTGGACCACAGTGGGTTGTAAGCAAATTCTACGATTTCTCACATTCCCTCTTGCAGTTCCTGACCACTTGGAGTCATAATCATAGAGTGATAGAGCACAGAAACAGGCTCTTCGTCTCAACTCGTCCATGCTGACTAAGATGTCCCATTTGCCCATGCCTGGCCCGCATCCCTGTAAACCTTTACAAACAAACATAGAAACATAGAAAATAGGTGCAGTAGTAGGCCATTCGGCCCTTCGAGCCTGCACCGCCATTCAATATGATCATGGCTGATCATCCAACTAGTATCCTGTACCTGCCTTCTCTCTATACCCCCTGATCCCTTTAGCCACAAGGGCCACATCTAACTCCCTCTTAAATATAGCCAATTAACTGGCCTCAACTACCTTCTGTGGCAGAGAATTCCACAGATTCACCACTCTGTGTGAAAAATGTTTTCCTCATCTCGGTCCTAAAAGATTTCCTCCTTATCCTTAAACTGTGACCCCTTATTCTGAACTTCCCCAACATCGGGAACAATCTTCCTGCATCTAGCCTGTCCAACCCCTTAAGACCCCTTTACTATTCATGTCCTTTAAAAGTTTATATTGTACTTGCTTCAACTTCCCATGGCAGCTTGTTCCATATACCCATCACCATCTGTGTGAAAAAGTTTCCCATCAGATTCCTATGAAACCTTTCCCCTTCCCTTTCCCCTAAACTCCTTCGCTCTTGATTCCCCTACCCTGGGAAAACATCTGTACATTCACCCTATTTACTCCCCTCAAGATTTTGTGCTTTCATAAGGTCATCTTTCAGTCTCTTGTGCTCCAAGGCAAGTAATTTTGAGGACGTTGCCAAGACTCGAGACCCCAAGTTATCGGGCAAAAGTTTGCTAAGCTCGGACTTTATTCTTTAGAGCACAAGAGACTGAAAGATGACCTCTGAAGTGTATAAAATCATAAGGGGAATAGATAAGGTGAATGTACAGACTCTTCCCAGGGTAGATGAATTATCTGCAATTTTCCCGCTTAATGGCATCTTTCATATAGTAGTAGGGTGACCAAAACTGATCACAATACCGCGTGTGGCCTCACCACCACAATCTTGTCAACTGTAACATATCAAACTTCTACACCCAATTCCCTGACTGATGGCAAGCAAGCCAAAATCCTTCTTCACTATCCTATCTTCCCACGACAACAATTTCAGGAATTTGTGTACTAGTTTTTCTCGATTCCTCTACTCTACAACGCTCCTCAGGGCCCTACCTATTCAATGAGAAGGTCCTGCCCTAGTTTGACATTAAAAAAAGCTGATTTTCACACTTATCTGAATTAGGCTCAATAATTCCACTTATTCCATGCAATTAATTTTCTTTGCATTAAGTAGAAATCATTATTTCAAAAAAATATTTCTGCATTCTTTAAACATTGCAATTTAATACAATCACCTGTTTTAAATAATGCCCCTTCTGCATCATGCAGTGCCACAGCTGGGAGAGCAACTGCCTCATGGCGCCAGAGATCTGGGTTCAATCCTGACCTTGGATGCTAGCTATCCTGTGTGGAGTTTGCACCCACTTATTTTATCTGCCCAAGTGTCTTTTAAATGGAATTAAAGTATCGGCCTCAACTATCTCCACCGGCAACTCGTTCCATGTAACACCTTTCCTCTGAGTGAAAAGTTACCCCTCAGGTTTGTAGGTTAATTGGTCTCTGTAAATTGTTCCAAGTATGTAGGGAGTTGATCAATGCAGAAGTGGGAAAACATAGAGCTAGTGTGAAGAGGTGATTGATGATCAGCATGGACTTGGTGGGCCCAATGGCCTGGGTCAATTACTAAACTTAACTCTGGTTTAAAAAAAAAAGCAATTCATTCACTTTTACAAGAATGGATAAAAGAAAAGTGCAATCATTGATATGATAATGTTGGCATGATACCTGACTGGCAACTTTAAGTTGATGCAGCCACTGATAAAAACCATATTGTTTTTAGAAACTAACATCCCTGTTAACAATAAACACAGGATTTAAATTATGTAACTTCAACAATTTCAAATTTTCACATTTACAGTAACAATACAACAAATAAAAACTGCTAGTAATTATATGTACTGAACAATTTAAACAATATTTCAGGGTCCTTCATTATTCAACAATAGGGCACAGGGAAATGTTGAGATGAGGCTGCCATGTGATAGGTGGAAACAAGATTTGTGTGGGTGTATGAAGGCATATTGACCTCTTCTGATCCTCAACATATATGGGCAAATCATCTACAAAACTTGTGTACAAAGGAACTGCAATCGTTGGTTTACACCGAAGATAGACAAACAATGTTGGAGTAACTCAGCAGGCCAGGCAGCATCCCCTGAGAAAAGAATTAGGTGACGTTTCGGGTCGAGACCAAGGTCGAGTCTGAAGAATGGCCTCGACCCGAAACGCCACCTATTCCTTTTTTCCAGATATGCTGCCTGACCCGCTGAATTACTCCAGCATTGTGTCTGTCTTCGGTGTAAACCAGCATCTGGAGTTCCTTCCAGCACAATGCTTAAGTATTGCAGCGTGTCTATCTGCAAATCCATCATGAAACCTCAGCCATCTGACTGAAACATATTTGCTATCATATACAATTAAATTATGAATGGTTTGTCACATTTTATTAATATTCAACAAACTAAAGGAATAATGTCTCTGCTGGAACAGAACACGTCACCACTCACCTGTTTAAAGCAGAATGGCATGGTGAGTACACTGACTCCCACAATACTGTTCACAACGTTCATGATGAGGCCCCAGTTCGACGCTGTCATGTTTAATTCGTTTTGTGCAGGGAAGGTAACACAAAATCTCAAGATTTGAAGAAAAAAAAAGCTGACCCACTATAGATTATTCCTCCCTTTACTGACAAAATTATTCGTGTTGAGCGTCAGTAAGTGTCAAAGGGGAAAGAACAGCCTATCATGTCCATATTGAAATATTAAGACAAATTGGGATACAAAATATTCTAGTGTCCAAACTATAAGTTGAAATAATTACAACTTGTATAGCTC